>NW_011365683.1:0-1916 GCF_000735185.1 Notothenia coriiceps | reverse complement strand
TTCTCTTTCCTGTAGTGTGTCATATAGGTTTTGGTGCATGTGAATGTTCTGCAAAGGCTTCAAATGCAATTTAATTCATCGTAACACAGCCGGTTTAAGGATTATAATGTTGGGGCTGGATTCTGCAAAATCCAGACTAGTGACTTTGAATAAAAAAGGTCTATCATGTCCTTTGCCCCAGCTTTGTTAGATATCCACCAGTTTGTAAAAAAGCCTATCTCAAATAAAGCCCTGGTTCTCTCTCTATAGCCATCACTTGAGGATATACAGTGCAGCACCCACTGTTCCCTTTGCTGGGGGTCTTCTTGACTCTCAGTCAAACACAATCACCAACACCTCTGTGTCCTTTCAGTTTCCCCCAGCATAATGTTCTTTCCTTGTTTCCTTGTTTCTGTGTTGTGCTTTGCTTCCAAGTCAGGGTTACTTTCTTTCTAGCAGAGCCATCTCTGTTTCCCACAGACTGATACAAACAAACACAGACATATTGTTTCAATTTACACTTGTAGGAAAGAGTGTGTCGAGCAAACACACCGTCGCCGCCCAACATCAAATAGAGAACAACCTATAAACGTAGTATTATAGTTAGTTACAAAAGTATAAAAATATCAAGAGCCACAAACACTATTTTTAAGCCAGGAGGGAGGCGTTCAGGATGAAACACATGCAAAGTGTGCCTCGGTTTCAAAGAGTGGATTCTGTGAGAGATCTGAGCGCTGCAGCACAGCATGATGCACACAAAACACACTCTACCTCTGTCACAGGAAGACGTCTGCTGCCATGAACTTCACTGAAGATCAGAGACCTGTCAACCATCCTTTCTTTTCAAGACATGACAGGTTATATAGCTATGTATCTTGCAATGTATACGTTTCATTAAAGGTAGCACCAAATAGCGATGTCACAGTTTAGCGACACACCCTTAAGTACACTTGTACATCTCTGCTGACTACTCCATTAACCACTGGAGGTCACCAAAAACAATAGTTGTAGCTGCTTTTTTCCCTCTGAAATGGAGTAAGTATATAAGGGAAGTATACAATGGAAGTACTCACTCCAAAAGTATACTTAAAGGACTAGTTTGTAGCATTTAGGGGAATCTAGAGGTCGTGGATCACACCCCCTTTCCAAGTGTAAACGGAAAACTTAAGGCGGCTTACACAAGAGGATACATATTCTTAGTTCCAGGTGATTTTATTCTACAAATATCTTGGCTTTTGGTTGGACAGTAATCTGAACTTCAAACACCATATTGAAGTTCTAACAAAGAAATTGAAATTCACTCTTGGCTTCCTTTACAGACTTAAATGTTGTTTTTCAACTTCATCCCGTAAAAGGTTGGTCTCTGGCTTATTCCTGTCCCAGCTGGACTACGGTGATACCATTTATAGATTTGCCTGTCCCACTGTTTTGGCCAAACTTGACCCACTCTACCATGCTGCACTGCGTTATATATCAAATGCACCCTATAGGACTCATCATTGCAAACTGTATAGCCTAACTGGATGGTCCTCACTCACTATGCGTAGGATGCAGCATTGGTTTTTATTAATGTATAAAGCCATTTTAGGTAAGCTTCCACTCTACATATGTGCCAGATTTGCTCCAGTTTGTGACTCTTACAACCTCAGACCCAGTGCCTGGATACGGGTCCAGGTTCCTGCTGTGCGGACTGAGGCTGGAGGAAAGGAGTCTCTTTTATGATGGTCCTTGGTCTTGGAATGACCTTCAATCACGCCTCAAACTGACGGCACTTGTCTCAATAACATGTTTTAAATTGAAGTTGTCTGAAGTCCTTACCACCAGCTGCTCTTGCAGTAATAAGTAGTGCACCTTTCTTAGTTATGTTCTCTGTATTTTATATATTTGTGTTATGTGTAACGTTGCTGCCTTCTTGGCCAGGTCAGCATTGCAAATGA
>NW_011365682.1:0-2878 GCF_000735185.1 Notothenia coriiceps | reverse complement strand
AGCTAAGAAACATATATTCAAAGTAGCTGCAAACCAACATGTGACCGTGCTGTAGTTCCTTTATAGCCCAACATTAGCCACCTTTAGCTTAGCGGTGTTGACGTGATGTCATGTGACCGTGCTGTAGTTCCTTTATAGCCCAACATTAGCCGCCTTTAGCTTAGCGGTGGTGACGTGAAGTCATGTGACCGTGCTGTAGTTCCTTTATAGCCTAACGTTAGCGTTGTACTTCTGGAGATTGTATTTTCTTTTCAAAAATCATAAAGTGGTGTTAACATGTGGAGATTATCCTGCTGAACAAAACGTGTAAGTAGCCATGTGTTAGACACGGATCTTATTTTCTGTTTCTAAATCAAATGGAAAAAAGCCCATTGCTTCCCCTTCACCAACACGTCATCCCTTCATCACGCTATCTTTTCAACTTTAGGTCAGGTAGACACTGTATAGGTATGAAATGAGTCCTTACTGTGTGAGGGGAGAAGGGCAGTCTGCTTGAACTTGGAGCTGAAGACACAATAAACACTTCATCCGCACCGAGGTCCAGTTCAGTCAGATTGCTGCAGGACAGGTCCACCTCCACAGACTGGGACATGTCCCCGCCAGCACTGACTACAAAACACAGACGAATAGGTAGACACAACATATATTTAAAAACATTCAAGACAAGGCCATTTCTATCCCCTCTAGAATATGTTAAACAGATCAAAAGCTGTACATTGTGGATGTGAAGAGTGCACAGCAGATATGACAATTTAACTAAATGTCTCAACCCTCACTAGACCCGTCTTCATGCCATACTTTCATATATTAAAAGGCTTCTTTGTCGTTGGAGTAACATAGGAAAGTGCTGGAAGTCCGGTTGTATATTTATAAAAAAAATTACAAAAAAGATTGTATATAAATAAAAGTAGGGACAATTAAAAAATATTAAACCTATATAGATATTAATCATGACAGAAATCAGCGCTGGGGGTGTCGTGATGTACCGGTTTAGAGGATAGGCGTTAAATTATAAATATATATTGATATCATGTTAATAACAATCTCACACGAGTCATTTATTTGCCAAAAAAGAGATGAACAACACAATTAGTAGTGTTTAAAATTAACTTGACAGATAGAAGAATTGATTTAAATATCTGTCTTTATGAATTATTTCAGCCACAAGTGTCATGTAGTGAAAAACTGTTTTGTGACTAATCAGCGTAAATAGATGGTAATAAGTCTTTATCAGGATGAAGTGTTCGGAAGTAGTTCAGAAAAACATAAAAAGAAATGCAAGTCTGGCCAGAAGAAAGGTTGAATGATGGTGTGCGGCACATTTTTACCTAAAGTAGGTCAGAGACAATTATTAGTAGTTTAACTGAACTCTACAGAGCTGTAAATTACACTTTCCTGCTTTCCTCCTCTTTAAGTAAGGACTGTTTCCCACTCAGAGAAGCAGCAGAGCTTGTGCGGTTGTACTGCAATTTAAATACTTCAATAAAACACCATGCAGAGGAGGCTAATGTGTTTTGGTGTAAACTCCTTACACCGTGACTGCAGCTCACAGAGAGGGGGACTGTACTCCTCTGTTGTTCAAAATACTCCCAGGGTGCTTTGTGGGTTAAATGCCACAAACCCACAAATCTCTCCGCCTGGGTTCAGTCCCACGGAGAGAGAGAAGCCTGTGGATTGTTCCAGGATCAAGCCTGTGTGCTGCTGCTCAACTAAAGCAATGCTCCTTTCCATTGAACACTTAGAGTCCATGGAGGGTTCAGTTGTATCTTTTAAAATATCACACAAACGTGATGTGAGACTCTTAGACTGAGTGTTGGTACATCTTTCCGAGAAGAACTCCTGGAAGATTTCCCAAAAGAGCCATTTGTTTTTAAAGAATAGCATATGAGTCAAATAGCAGAATACAAAAACAAATGGTTATCTAGAAACTCATCACCAAGAACTCATCAGCAGAGAACGTACATCCAATAATGGACATTCCTTAACACCCAGGGACTTACGTTTTTAACGACTGCTGCTCTCAAACTTTATGGGGTCATTGCTCTGCCAGGAAACTAATTCATGTGTGATTTATATTTCTAAATGTACCGTCACCTTTCCCAGAAGTCCTAACACATGTAAATCTAAATGGATTGCATCTTGAGTAATTTGCAATACATGGGCTTTGGTCCTGCTGCAATGCCCCTTTTTTCCCAACTGTATGTCTTAGGAGTATGCGAGAGGGAAATGCACCAAAAGGAAATCTATTAAACATTTCCAGCATGAAATCAGGACCTTTAAAGGTCTCCTTTCATACTCTTTTTCATCAATATATTATAGGTCTCAGTTAAATACAGAACATGTCTCTGATTGGCTGAAACACCAAACAGATCATTGCAGCATTACCCATAATCCCCTCTGTTTCAACCCTGTTTCCAAAGTGCTGATTCTCTGTCTGTTACTTTAGATGAAAGTAAGGAGCCCCTCCCCACGCCCCTCTGAGAGAGATTTGGTTCAAAAGAACATATTAGGCGCGTTCACACCAAGTACTTTTCCCACAAAGGTTCCTGAGAACTACGATTTAGTTGCGTTTACACCAAAAAGTCCCAGGAACTAAATTAGTTCGAGAGAACCTTTTTTACCCCCTTTTCAGTCCCCGCTAGAGAGCAGGGACTTTCGTGGGAGAAAAAGGTTCCTGTGTCTGATTGGCTGGGCGGAATGCAAACCACGCCCCGTCAAACTCCCAAAAACGTTTGTGAAGCCGCCATTTTATTATCCTCGCATTGCATTATTAGCATTAGCATTATTAGCATTAGCCCAGCGCAGAAACGCAGAGAGACTAACTTATGACAACACAAATCTGGCGATTTACTCGGAAGGCTTCAGTAGAAGCTGCTGG
>NW_011365681.1:0-3190 GCF_000735185.1 Notothenia coriiceps | reverse complement strand
CCTTTCAATAACGGTTGCTCAATATACGTGACTTTTTCTGAGTGTCAATTGTAGTATTTGTCTCGCAGAAATAAAAGAGACACTGTGGTTAACACTGTGAAAGATGTGTTGGTTAAGGCAACAACACTACTTTGTTTAAAGTCTGAAAAATATCCCCTTCAAGGTTAAAAAAACTATGAACGAGTGATTCAGTGATGAAGCATCCCATGACAACCTGAAATCACATAACTCAGTGAACGATTAGCTACGACAAGACAACAAAACCACTTTGTCTAAATTCAGAAGAAAAAAAATACCATCGTTACATGACAACCAAGTCAGATGTCTGTAAAAATAACTAACTACTTGAAACATGAGCAGCGGTCTCCTGGGTGAAAGTCTTGTGCTTGTTAAAGACGCTTTTCTTATGTTATCCTTTTTCTCATATCTTGTAGTTTTTTGTTGTATAACATAAATTGCAGAACTTTGACATTCAGTGCACTCAGGGTTTGCAGAAACTTTCTATGCCAACATTTTCTTTTTTTCAAGTGGACAGCCCTGGTCAGCCGAGGCTAGCTGAGCTGTAGAGAAAGAAAGGGAGAAGTAGGGCAGCAGCCTGTGGTGAGTGAGGGGGGGAGGATGGAGGGTGAAGTTTAAACTCCTCCGTGTCACTCCTGATCCTCTCCCCTGTCCTCTTTAGCTGCTAATTTTCTTGACGGTTTTCCTTCTCTGCTGTTGACGTGTCATGTGTAATTTGGGCTCAGCCTGAGGGTGGAGATTTTTTTTTCTTCGTTCCTGTTAGCCTCGTTCCAAATCAGAGCGAGCGAGCAGTGCGGCAAACGGACAGCCTCGTCCTTTGAGAGTTGCCAGCGAAAGGACAGGCCAGTTAAAGTGTCCCTGAATGCACCGCGCCTCGAGCGTCGGCCTGTCTGCTCTCACCAGACTGAGCCTGCATCACAGCGGGCACCGAGTTATGTTGATAGAAAGTATTAGTTTGATATAACTGAATGCCTGGGTGCTTGAAACGGATATAAAACATGATTAACAACATGGAAAATACCCCCCCCCTCCCACACACACACACACACACACACACACACACACACACACACACAGCACATATTATAGAGTAAACACAAGTTACGCTCTACAGATTTAAAACTTTACCTGGGGCTAGAAAACCCCTTCTTCTATAATTCCAGGTTCCAGTTTGTATACAGTACGTGCCACCAGTGTGTGTGTGTGTGTGTGTGTGTGTGTGTGTGTGTGTGTGTGTGTGTGTGTGTGTGTGTGTGTGTGTGTGTGTGTGTGTGTGTGTGTGTGTGTGTGTGTGGCCTAGCATTACTATACTTGTGGGGACCTAAATCTGTTTACACAGTCACGTGTGGGGACTTGCCTCCCTTATGGGGACAAAATGGAGGTCTCCATGAGGGGAATCATTCATTTTAGGGTGAAGACTTGATAAGTCTCCAGGAAATGCATGTAAGTCAATGTAATGTCCCCTGAAGTAATGTATACATGGTATGTGTGTGTGTGTGTGTGTGTGTGTGTGTGTGTGTGTGTGTGTGTGTGTGTGTGTGTGTGTGTGTGTGTGTGTGTGTGTGTGTGTGTGTGTGTGTGTGTGTACTAGCTGGACAACATGATACATTTCTGTACTTGGCTCCATTTTTTGTAGGGTTGAGAGGTCGAGTGGTGAAACAGAGATGGAGGATGTTTAGTGGACAGAGCTGGTTTTCTGAAAGACTGAGCGAAGAGCAATCTTAGACTGAAGCTGAGATCAAGAGGGCCACAAAGTGTGACAAATAGTTTTTTTATCCGTTGACCTCTTTACTGCAGTCATGTGGAGGTGTGTGTTGTGCTGTATCTGGGATTACCCTGAAGCCAAGTGGTCAGCAGGAGGAGAGAGAGGTGAACACACACTTTGCCTTCACGGTGATTTTTGCAAATGTTGAGTCAGAGAGGCATCTTTCAAACAATGTTCTGTGGGAGGGAGGTATAATTGTGCACTTTAGCTTGTGGGAGTAACTTCCTTCAAGACTGCTGGAGCAGTTTATTTTGAATCTAATACTATTTCTCTTATCATCTCTAAATGCAGCACTCGAAGAAGCTCTGCATATTTGCTGAAGGCGGTAGATTTGCATGATTCATTTGTTTGAGGTTGTACCCACATACTTGAATGCACTTTAAAAACCATCAGCTAAATAAATGTAATGTAATGTGGAGCTTAAATCAAATGAAATCAAATGGTATTTATATAGCCCAATATCACAGTTTGCACAGATCTGAGGGGGTGATTGGTTAGCTGGCCGGCTCTGCTGTGATTGGTCAACTGCTTAAAGATGTCGCGACTCTTAGCCTATCATGTTCAATGTGTTGGAGCGCTAGCCAATAGGAGCGCGAGTGTTACCTAGTGATGTTACTATGTTCTAGAAGTAAACAAACCGGAACTTCATTTTCAGTAGCACACAACATAACATGATTTCTGGCAGGTTTAGTGAAGTCTTTTCTTTTGTATTCATTACTTTGTTACTCAAATGAACTTAACGGTAAAGGACATTACCCGTGTGACACAATTGCACTTTACTTTTTCTGTGTTTTAATTTGTATTTACTAAGTGTAAACGAGGTGCAGGCAGGAGTTATGATGTGCATATCATGATTAAAGGTAATTTCTAAATAAAATCTACCTTAGAGAAAATCATGTGACAGAAATATGTGTACGGCAGACTTCATAGGAAAATGAATGAATGTTTCCTTTGCACACCCTAAAGCCCCGGACACACCAAGCCGATTTTGGCCGTCGGTGGGCGTCGACACACACCTACTCAGATTGGTGTGTCCCGCACCGTCGTGTCTTTTCAGCCTTGCCGACACCTTCTCGGACGAAAATCTACCGATTCAACATGTCGAATCGGTGGGCAGTCGGCAAAGACAGTCGGCCAAAGACAGTCGGCCAAAGAAATCACTCTGATTGGCTGTTCAGCTAGCGAATCAGTGCATGAGAAGCGAAACGGAAGTGAGGGACCCAAACAAACTATTAAGAAGGCAAACCTGAGATTTCATTGAACTCCAGGTTGGGGAAAGCCCCGTGAGCTTCTCGCTGTAGAGTGAAAATGGAACACGCTATTCGTTGTTTGTTTACATCACACAGTCTGTTCTTCTTCTCTCGGTGTATCACACAGTCTGTCTTCCAGTTGTTGCCTCTTTTGAAT
>NW_011365680.1:0-2026 GCF_000735185.1 Notothenia coriiceps | reverse complement strand
TTCTCTTGCGGGTTTATCACAAGGTGAGTTCCTTTTTTTATTTCCTGCTTTTTAAAACACATGTGCTCTCCAGTACAGGTTAGCTCTGAGTGTTAGCGAGGCTTGCTAATGTAAACAAAGACGAGATTACGTCCAAAACACGTCAGGCATAGTTTCTGATAGCAACTTTCTGTGGGTCTGCCGCCGATGGCAGCAAATCTGTATCCGCTCGTTGTGCCCCCTTTTTAAAAGATTTGGGTACGGAGGAAAAGAGAGAGGGATTTATTTTCTGACGCTGCGTGAGTTCCCCGACGCACCGGGGACACGTGTTTATGTATAAAAGACATCACAAAGTGCATTTTGCATGATAGGTCCCCTTTAAGATAGAAGGCATTGCACATAATAACAAATTAAAAGAGTAGAAATAAACAATTCTAAAATATAAACATATCAAAAAAGAAATAGAAATAAACCAGCGAGTAAGAAAAGTATACAGATGACCATGAAGATAGAATAAATCTATAAACTCTCTGACGAGTAAAAACACTTTTGAAGGGTCAATTTTCTGTTAACGTAATATAAGCAGGATATTATTTACATAAAGTGTGCATGGAATGGAATACTCAATTAAATATAAATATAAAATGTACAGAATGTTATAGGTCAAGTTAACCAAGACGAAACGATGGAGAAGTAGGCCTTGTCTGAAAATCGACATAAGGAAGCAAAACTCTCAAAAAGCAATGTTTTCTGTCGTTTTCTTCTAATTGAAAATTCAAAACATACAAAGAAGTGTTAATGTGACAAACGTGAACTCAGATGGCGCTGACCTCAACTTGTGTAAGAAGCGTCAGGACAGACGTCTGAACATGAAGCAGATACAGATCGATCAGACAGGAAACAGTTTGTCACCAAGCAGCAGAAAAGAGAAGTGTTTCAGAAACAGTGACGAGTCCTTCAGGAGATGGCAGCAGGTAGGACATGTTGTAGAAATATAAGAAATAACTTTAAATATTGACCTCATTGTTTATAGCACGATAAATGAGATCATGTAATGTGTATGAATGATATGGAGTGGATTATCAGACATTTTGGGAGGGACTGATTTTGCAATCTACATCTTTCCAATTAGATTATTTTATCTATTTTGCAATTTTATTGTTAGTCGCTTTTGATTAAAACATCAGCCAACGCAATGTAATGTCATTTTTTAGATAACATGTTATCTGCATTAGGAAACGTTATCTCTACAAGACTGGAAAAAGGAAATACATTTAAAAAAAAGTTTGGTTTCATGAGAGTTGCTCCATTCTAGAATACAACGAATTAAAATATGTAAATATAAGAACTTAAAGTAAAACGCTTAACACTTTTAGTTAATATTCCTCAGATATTTAGATATAAATGTAGCTTTGCAAAACCCACGGTGCGACACAAAATGAAAAAAGTGAAAAGGAGTTTTTGGGGGAACTAAACGTCTACATTCTACAAAAGTTAAATTGTTCAATCGACTCGTAAAGTTATCCAATGCCCTTTTGAGTATCAAGCAGACTTTTACAAAATGTCCTCCAATGGGGATCTTGCACGTAAATTAATAATGCAACCTGTGCAATTATTAAAATGTGCAATAACAAAACTTGTTATTATTTCTCTCTGACAATATACACTTTAAGCAACAACCTGTTTTTTTCATCAATGTCTTACCTCTGTATTTATTGTAATTTACAAAACATTTTATATTTCATATTTTCATTGTTGTGACCAGCAGACTTGGATTTTCGTCATTTTAGGGGCAAGGCCATTTGGACTTTGGTGTCACACAATTTCTTTAGGGCGCAAAGGCCATTGAGGGAAACATTTGGATTTGGATTTTACGAATAAATAACTTCACTTTCTGATAAGAAAAACACACGAATGACATGGGAAACAAATCACTTTCTAAATATCAATAACGTCAAACATTGTATCATCATATAGGCCTATGCCTCCTTAGTATTACAGCCCGACCACACAGCGGCGTGCATTGTCGCTTGCCGGCGGGCGTGTC
>NW_011365679.1:0-4362 GCF_000735185.1 Notothenia coriiceps | reverse complement strand
TGTTTGCTCTCTCTCTTTAACGTGCATATACAACGTCATTATCGTGGTCTGCACAAACTTGTCATCATGCGTGTATTCTGCTAACTGCACTGTCCATAACTATTTGATAGGAATACATTTCTAGCCTAGGCTATTTCCTTGTTTTAGTGGGCTCGTTTGTGGGATGTTGCGGATGAGTTTCACCGAGACCGCCTGCTCTGAACAACCAATCACCGTACTGACCGCTTCTAAACTCATGCACGAGAATCGACGTAATCCATAGCAACGGCGCGTCACTCTTAGTTCACTCTTAGTGATTTATCCTTAGTATGAGTAGGTCTCAGCGGCTTTATGAATAACTTTTAAGAAAAAACTCCTACGTAAAATGTTTTAGCGCGAGTTAGGAGCACTCCTAGCGGTAAGATAAAATGCTTTGTGAATACGGCCCCTGGTCTACACCAACCTGAATGGGTAACAGTTGTAGACACATTTCAAGCTGAGCGACAAATGTCATGGCCGTGCTGGAGAAAATGTCAAGGGATCACCAGGTATTACAGCTCTCATGTCATTCAAGAGGTTCTGAACACTCAACATGTTTCTTAAGCTGTGAACGTACATCTATGAAGTACTGAAGTAAGCTATTTGGTAAACATTAAACAAAAATGACATTCCTTGGGTTTTGACACACCATCTACTGTTTTAAATCAGCCTTGGGCATTGCAGATGTTATGTATTTTATTAAATGTATATTTAGAAGAAATCATTGAAAGCTCTGAAATTGGAGTCAGGTGACCCACTGACTCACTCCTGCCTCTCAGATCCACAACACTAAATACAAATATACCTTATATTAAAGTATTGATTTCTTAGAGTGTCTTCAGAGCTTGTTTTATCTTCATGATGTGAAAAGCCAAAATCAAGCTGCCAAGTGGATGCTGTTAATGCATCATGGCAGAAGCTGGAGACACACCAAAAAGTAAATTAGAGTCTCCATGACAAAAAGTATCGGAAAGCTTTTCACAGCAAAGTGGAAAGGACAACAAAAGAAGTTAGCACACTAAGTGTTTCAAATATATATTTGTTGTAATTACATTTTATTTGTTTATGCATACAGAACAGCAAGATACTAGCGGTATACTGCATCGACGAACCCCATTTTCCCAGAATCATTGCATAGACATGAGTGTTTGAATTACCTTTAAACATTTTCTTTCAACATAAAAGTAGTCATCGTATTTTCTGACACGGTGACAATGTTTAATCTTATATCAGTAAATGCATGCTTTAGAGATCTATGTTATTAGGCTTATATTAATGCTCTTTGGCAGTTTCCATCTATTGAACAAGTCATCAATTTGCTTTAAGAAATTGAGTTCTATACATACATTGGTATGGCCATTTCATTGCAGGTGTAGAATTGTATGTGCAAATTGGAAATTCAAATAATGCTTGTACATCCTTATATGTAGAACATTTTATTTATTTTGGACCTAGTGTTGCAGGACTGATAGATAGATAGAAGCATTTAAAAGAAAATGAATAAACCATAATTCTTAGATATCATCCTAAGCTCATAAAGCATAGTTTTTACTTTGATAAAGAAATAATGCACACACACACACACACACACACACACACACACACACACACACACACACACACACACACACACACACACACACACAGAGAGAGTTCTGAGCTAAATACAAGAGACATACGATTAAAGGGAAACTCAGATTCCTAAATACTAATCTTCAGCAGGACTATCTCTCTCTAGATATATATCTGTGCTCTGTCCGTCCTATTTTCGGCATCTTATCTCCCTCTCTCATCTCATCTCACACACACACACACAAACCGGCACGCTTTTCATGCCTCTCCAATCACACCTTAAGCCTTCCAAGGCTGCGGGATTTAGAGCACAACTCTCCTTTCTCCCCCTAATCTAAACCTTTAATAAAGCACGGAGCAGTGCATTACGCTTCATCCACGCTATCCTCTCTGAGCCTCTTTATTTTATACTGCCTTTCACTTTGTCAGATATGCACTGGCACACTGACTCAGCGAAAGGTTGCAGGAGACAATCATTATTTCATGTTTTAAGAACATTTCAGCAAAAACCCTTGGAAGTGGAGACTGTTCAAAAGTGAAGATAACTAACTTGCTGGTACTCGGCATGCTAACTGCTGTGAAGGGGGGAGAACACGCTGTAACAGGTTTGCTTAAGAAATAAAAAGCGGAAAAATGAGGGGGCGGGGGGGCTGTCATCTTAAAGTAACAAGGGCCTTTGTCTACCCCCCTCACAACCACACACCCTCCTCCTTAGCGACTCAGTCACCAAGGCAACAGAGCAGAGGGTAAATCACTGTGGCGATTGCCCTAGGACGTGTCGTGCATGGGAATGCTGAGTCCCTGCTGCCACCAGCTAGTGCATACACATGTCTACACAAACACATACACGCAAACACACACATCAGTATTATTGCCCGTGAACAACTCCCGTGCATCTTCTAAAGCAACACACTAAGCTCAGATGTCATAAACAATGCAACACTACATGACATACTGTATTTATTTCTACATATAGCCATCACTTAGCGTTGTCTCTGGCAGACTGGTGCTCGTTTAATATTCATGCCGCCCTGCGCCTGTCTCCAGTCACACACTTTTTTTTTGTTCTTGACATAACTCCATATTTACTGATTACATTAGCTGGAAGGTAAAATTCTGTATTTAAATAATAATTTGTTAAAAGCTCCAGCAGACAGCTTGGCAAACTGGAGGAGGATGTTTGTAGAGTTTATAACCTACACATTCTTAAGGGTGACACCAGTGAAGTAAATGTTTTCTTCTTAGAGTGTCGGAGGTACAGAGGCTAAAGTGTGCCAGTGCAATAATAATGAACTTTTCCATCCGTTTCTTTAAAAAAGGGGAATGTATGTGTATGTATGTGTATGTTGTAAAAAAATGTATGATGTGGTTTGTATTCATATGTATTATGTTTTTGAAATTTCAAACAAATTGCTATTTGAATTCTTGAAAATATTTCATGTGGCTCCAGACTTTTTACTAAGAATCCCTTATGGTAACAACCCCAGATTTCTAGCCTTATGACTCGTCCAATTCAAATAAAAAAAATGAATATAATAAATGTAGAGGAATTGGGAAACACAGGTCTCTTTTAAGTGAGGATAACTGCCATGTTTGTCATTTGCTAAAACATTTGAAGAATGGTGTGTCAAGACGAGAAAAGCTTACAACATCACTGCATGCTGTTCCACTTTTACTTTAGTAAAACATTAATTGTTAAGAGTTCATGATACAGTTTTGAAAATTGTTGGTATTAAGATAAAACTTAAAAGGAGATGATAAAAAGACAGTGTGTAAAGGGTGAACAGCTGAATAAACAGGAGCAAAGAGAGACAAAAAGGCCGGAGATGAACCAAAAGACAGTACAAAAGAAGAAGAAAGGAGGTGGGTATTTTGTTCAACATGTATTAGTTGGGTCCACTGTCAGGCAAGTGTTAAAAAATGCTAAATAAAATAGGTACATCAAAACTAAAACAACACAGGGCTCAGAACTGTAGGATTTTAACTGTGCTCTAATGGTTCAACCCAGTCTCACGGCATTTCGTGTTATAGTCACGACATTTAATCTATTGATTCGTGTTCACCAACACGATTTTCCCCTTTTTTTCGTGTCACACAGAACGATTTTAAAAGCAATGTATTTCTATTGGTAGTATGTTTTGTGCCTGCAGCACGTCTTTTTGTCCGTTCGGCTCTTGGAAGACCGGAAGCTGTGGGGTTCATAAAAACATGTTCTTACTCAATATCAAGCCACGAGTATTGTTTTTATTTTAAATCGTATAATGTCCGACTTTTTTTGTCGTCTGTGAGGAAAAGAAATGGGGCTAAGAGCCTCAGAATACTGACATCTGTATTTTTTTAAATATTTTTGTCCTTCTAATTTGTTATTCTTTTCTAAATAACACACTGTTATTTACTCACCAATAACAGACAATTATCCTTGTTTTTATTTATTTGTTTAATTACATAATCTCTGGCTTTTTTGGCGTCCGTCAGGAACTGAATTTCAAAATAAAAATAACCGGAAACAGACGTAGCATCATTGCGATACACAGCCACTGAACTGATTACCCAAGATCCTCATGGGTTAAGCTGATTGGATGTTTTAGCCACAATGCATGTAGGGATATGGTCTTAATGCCATATCAAATCCGAAAAACATTTCTGAGTTTAGGATAGCCGAAGACACTACACTACCCATAATCCCCAGCTATCGTTTCGGACTACTGTCCCCGTGATTAATCTTCAAGCTCTGGGATTGGATGTTGGAGTGGCAAGGCAAGGCAAGGCAAG
>NW_011365678.1:0-34263 GCF_000735185.1 Notothenia coriiceps | reverse complement strand
AAACACACACACACACACACACACACACACACACGCACACACACACACGCACACACGCACACACACACACTGCACACATACTCACACACACACACACACACACACACACACACACACACACACACACACACACACTGGTATTCACTGGACCCCAGCCACAATCTGGACAGACACCGGGCCCACCACTAAACAGCCTCAAAGAGGGAGAGGGAGAGGGCGGGATGGATTTATCAAAACACACACTATGCCTCAAACACACATAAATACACAGCCTTTCAGTTTGATGAAATAAATCAATAAAACAACTGTCTGGAAAAATCTGGAGCCAATGAGGACTGGAACAACACTGTTAGTGAGAGAGGGGCCCCCCACGACTTATCTCTCTAACACACACACACACAAAAACACACATGAACTATTGTATATACCTGTAGAGAGAAGGCTCTGAGCGCTGGGATGGGGATGAGGGCTGCCATGAAGAAAGCGGTGACGTTGCTGATGGAGGTGAGAGCCACGCTGGCCCCTGTCCTCTTCAGACACTCCCCTGTACGATCCTGATAGATAGGAGAGAGAGAGAGAGATTAAAGGAAAGGCCATGATAGCCAAAGGCAAACGTGTAATACTTGAGATTACTTTCAATTATCATAACACCGATATGACTGACAGTGATTGCAGCGACAGTGATTGCAGCGTTTCTTTAAGCCCTGAAGTGCTCTTAAATAATCCACCTGGGCACGTCTACTTCTGTTTGAAGACTTAAGGAAATAAATGGATTATCATTGTAATCATGACTGATGATTGACTTAACTCTTTGCTTTTTTTTATATATATTTAGTGATAAGCATGTACACCCCTTTAAGGTTTGGCAGCATCAGTGTTAAGACTTAAGGACGTGCACGACGACCACACAGGGAGTGCTTGTAGGTGTGTGTGTTTCTGTGTGTGTGTGTGTGTTTCTGTCTGTGTGTGTGTGTTTCTGTGTGTGTGTGTGTGTGTGTGTGTGTGTGTGTGTGTGTGTGTGTGTGTGTGTGTGTGTGTGTGTGTGTGTGTGTGTTTCTGTCTGTGTGTGTGTGTTTCTGTGTGTGTGTGTGTGTGTGTGTGTGTTTCTGTCTGTGTGTGTGTGTTTCTGTGTGTGTGTGTGTGTGTGTGTGTGTGTGTGTGTGTGTGTGTGTGTGTGTGTGTGTGTGTGTGTGTGTGTGTGTGTGTTAGACAGGACAGATCAGGTTCAGCTCTGTTTAGTTTTTTATCTTAACCACACAAAGGAAGTTGAGGGATGAAGGAGGCATAGTGACAAGGGCTAGAAGGGGAGAGTAACAGGGGGAAACAAAAACAAGCAAATACTTGCCTGTGTTTTCCCCTTTCTGGAGATAAAGTTATTCCGTTCCAAAAAAAAAAAAAACACACAGGCACATACCCAGATGAGGTTGCAGATACCTACTCTATTTACCCTTTTGAAAAAGCAGGTTTCTGCCAGTGTTTAACTGTATATGCCTTGAGCTACTTGTGAGAAACACTTTTGATTTATGATTTAATTTAGCCTTCTTTGGTCGCTTTTCATTAATCAAAAAAGGGAAATATTTAATATTGAGTATTTCTTAGATAAGCGGACTTAGTGTGTGGCACAGGTTGTTTGATCTTACATCACAGGCACAGACACGCTTTCACACATTCTTCTATTTTGGAGATAAGACAGCAGAGGGGGTAAGGAACAGTTTGGATGTTCGCCTCACCTCGAATGGGATCCTCTTGTTCTGTCCGGTCTCACTGAAGGCATGAGCGAGGAGGAAAACATCGTCCACTCCAACACCAAGAGCCAGGAAGGGTAGCACCTGTAGCACACACACACACAATTCATGAGCTCCAAAAGCCAAATAAATGTTGAATGTTTTTAATTTCTAGTCAACAAACTGTTACATGTTATAAGTATTACCCTACTAATTAATGTTACATTTTTTTGTGGATAGTAACATAGTGCAAAGCAGTCAGAAACAAACCGTTGACAATTTTTTTATGATTTATATAATCAAGGGATGTCAAATGACACTGATAAACATTTGATCTCATTGTGTTAATCATGACAAATGATGTGAGTTACCTGTGTGGTGGCAGCATTGAAGGAAATGCCCAGGAGAGAGCAGAGGCCGAGGCCAGCTGCCACTGACAGTGTCACCAGCAAGACCCCCGCCAGCCCAACAGCCCCCTGAGACTTGGCACAGTCCCACCGTAGCATGGTAAGGCACGCATAGGCCAGCTGGGACATACACCAAACAAGAAATCAAAGATTAAGTCAACTTATTACAAGGTTAGGTTAATCGTCAAACATCTACCCTTCTTTTTTAACTTGTGTTTTCCTCAATCTAAGCCTACACATTAGCTGCTCAAAGCTTTTTACAAAATCCATTATCCAAACAGAAAGTGTATTTGAAAATGTATTATGTCTTTTCTCTGGCTCTGTTCTCACCATAAGCAGATATCCACTGGCCACACGGATGACGCTGATGTCCGAGAAAGACTTGAGAATATCTTCCAGAGTGGTGGAGGTGAAAGACAAGACCTTCTGAGACGAATTTGCTGCAACACTCTGCAGCACCGCCTACAAAGAGAGAGGAAAACAGAGATAGAGATAGAAACATTACTGAAGAGAAGGTTTAAAATAAATAGTCATGCATTGATGGAGATATAAGCAATAATTAAACAAACTTCCAAGGCAAATAAGACATTTGGTATAACATGAAACAACAAACTGGAGGTTGATTTACGCTCAGTGCAGCGGCAGCTCTACAAATGCTCACAGTCAGGTTAAAAGATAATCAGCCAAAGTTCTTAGATGGGCAAATATTGTGTTCACCTTTTACTTTTTCTCATTCTATTTTTTTTAATTAAAAAAAATCAGTGCCGGTCTCTGCAGAACCAAGTTTAATAAAATGTTCCCTCTCTTTGTGAAATGGCCCTTCTTAATATAACCTAAATGGGTATAGCTGACTAATTTAGAGAACAAAAATGCACCTTAGCACTTTTCATACAATTAAACCAAAACCAGCAACAATAAATATAACTAAATCAATTGAAAAGGTAAGATATGAGATAAAAAAAAGTACAACTAAACACACTAAAAAACCCAGACACAAATAGGAACAGATCAAAACTGGAAAGCGCATTGGAAGCAATTCGCAGTATTTCGCAATAGCAGAAATAGAGCTGTGTATAGACAAACAATTAATAATACCTGCCGTGTATAAGGACCTGTTTTTGGTATAGAATAAGTAAATATCACTCAAAACCACACAGCAGCCCTAAATATCAAGCTCTGCCTCTGTTGTAGGAAGCATTTGGAAGAATCTGCAGACAGTACCATGACCCATCCTCTCCCGCTCATTGATCAACACTGAACTGCAGTTACTGCTCAGTGGGGAGCTATGCTGGCTGACACACATTAGGAAACACACACTAGATCACACACACTTTTGCACCCATGTGTGAATTTGCACATGTGTAAGGCACATACTGACATGCATGCACATACTATCCTAACAGACACGCCTAACCATAGAGTAATACACATCACAAACACATTAACACAAACTCATAGACATAGTAAGACTATTTGGCATCTTTTATTTCTTCGATGACTGCTATAAAAAACACTGAGTTCTGATAAAAAATCACACCTCTCTACTATCCATCAGTGGTCTCTGGGCCCCAAGATAAATGGCGCACACACACAGATACACACACACACAAGGTCACACCATGTTGAACAGAGGTTGGGGCCCCCAAAACAAAGACAAGATGATGTCACACATGAGCCACCAATGGGGCCACAGCTGGGAAAGAGATTGTGTGTGCACTTTTGAGTGTGTTTGCATGTGTGTTTGTACATGAGTTAAAGAGTTAGAGAGCAAGAGCGCGGGAGAGAAGGAGAGAGAGGGAGAGAGAGATATCCAGCCCTCCCTTAATGTATTCCAGACATGCTCACCCTGCTCTATTGCTCCTCTCTACTGAGCAGTGAGAGGAAAGCTATAGGCCTATACCACACACCAACAGTGATTCTAGTATCTATCAGGGGCCCTGGCTTTGGATGGGGCCTTTCCATGTTCACCTGTATCCGGTCTTAGATTTACAATGTGGTTGTAGAGGATTTAGGGTAGATTTATTTTCCCTTTTATGGATGTGTCTCTCTCTAGTTTCTGAGTGCTTTGGTCCCTTACCTCAGAGTATTTCCTCTGCCAGGCTTCCAGTATAGCTGCAGCCTTTTCTTCATTCCAGTTGATGTGGGAAACCTCCTCATAGCCACGAAAGTGCTCAAACATCTGCTTGGGAGTCATCAGCTGGAACATGGTCTGTAGGGCTTGGGCACTGGAAAGGAGGGAAGGAGGGAGGGTGACAGAGGGAGAGGGAGGAAAAATATGAAAGGGATAAAAAAGGAAGGTCAAAAATACAGAGGTTAATGAGGTGCAAGCTTTGACTGACAACATAATGTTTACAAGGGAAGATCAGAAGGTGATCCGCCGGCTTATGGATTGTGCTTTTCACATAACAATTTTCCAGAGCGCAAAGAAACATATTTTAATGTTTGCTTCAAACAACCACTTATTCATTTATACAACAAAAAATAAACTACTTGGCATTATATAATGCACATAGTCTCTTGGGCTTGCGTTTCCATCTTTATTCATCTGATAAAACAATACTTTTTAATAACAATCACTATCCTCAGAACAGAACCGCCACAAAACCACTGTTCATTTCATTTCCATCTTTATTTCGAACAGATTTTGAAACAAAAACATATATAAAAAAAAAAAAATTAAGGCGATCTCTGGGGCCATAGATCTCGGCTTCCGTTACGGATAATATAGCTTCATATTTGGCGAAGTATATTGATCTGTTCTACACTAAAACATGGCACAGGAAGAATGTGAATATACATGTCATTTATGCATCTATTTGTCACGATCAGTCTATGTTTTAGTTTGTCTGTCTCTGTTTCTTGTTTTATTTTGAAAAGTGTTCCCCCTCCCGTCTTGTCTGCTACTGGTGATTGTGGCCACCTGGTGCCCTGTGTTGTCTCCTCCCCCCTCACCTGTGTCTTGTTGGTTTTATTAGTCTGTGTGTATTTAGGTTCTGTTTGCTTGTGTAGCCGGCGCTACTGTTTTCTGGATTAGCTGTCAGATCATTTTTNTTGCACGCACACCTTCGCTCCATCCTGAGGGTCTCCTCAGCTCAGAGCCTGAGCCCAAACATTGATGACCTTGCACCCGAGATGAGATGCCAAGTCAGATACTTGGCATCTCATCTCGGGTGCAAGGTCATCAATGTTTGGGCTCAGGCTCTGAGCTGAGGAGACCCTCAGGATGGAGCGAAGGTGTGCGTGCAATATAGAGTGGCGAAGTCCCTCCCCTTCCGGTCGACGTCCATGGGACCTTATATCGGAAAAAGTATGTATTGAAGTCAATGGGGAGAGAAAGATTATCTTTCGATCCCGTTTGAATTGTGACACGAATTACACATATGATGTTTGTCAATTTAAAAGATAATTTTGCAAGTCAAAAAAAAAAAATGTGTCGTAAAACTGTGAAGTTACACATTTCTTTGTGTGAAGCGCTCAATGAACTACAACTCTGGTCTTGCACACGTCACCAACACCAAGATGGCCGTCACGTTGGTACATTTCACCTCTTTCTTTCAGAATGAGGCGAAAAGTATTAAAAGAGGTGAAAATCACTACAAATCTGGGCATGTTGAGAGCTGTACATACGAAAAAGGTGAGTTAGTTGGTTCCGTAAGAGCCAGCATGCGGGACCGGCTTTACAAGGTTTCGGTGAGTAACACGACTGTAATGTGTAACGTTAATGTCAGCTAGCTAACATTAGCTAACAAGGTACACTCTCGTGTTTTGTTTTAGTTGCTCTTCGAGAACGAGCAAGAGGTACTATTACTGGTATGATAACAACATGGTACAAAGCACACAGGCATCTTGTTAAAGTAAGTAAGTACAGTAAGTAAATGTATTTTTAGCTATCTGGAGGGAATACATCAGTTATGACAGCACTTACGCGACTCTGGGATTTGTAGTCTTTCTAGTTGCGTATTTTTCATAGTCTTATATTTCAACAGTTTTAAGACAAACTTTGAATTTTTTAACATGGAAATGATTTTTTAAGATTGACAAACAACATAGGCCTATGTGTAATTCATGGCACAATTCAAACGGGATCAAAAGATGCGTTTTCTCTCTCCATTGACTTCAATGTATTATTTTTTCGGAATAAGGTCCCATGATGCGGAAGTAAGTGGGCGTGACTTCGCCACTCTATACCGGCGGGCCAGATCTAATAGTAATTAGAAATTATCCTGCGGGCCGAAAATCCACCAAGGGCCTGATTTGGCCCCCGGGCCTTGAGTTTGACATGCTTGAGTAGTAGTTTGGCTGAGAGATGAAGCAAGTTATACACTTCTGTGAGTAAAAGTAGATTTCCGGCGATACAGTCAATCATTATCCTGGTGATTAGTTCGCAGATAAATCTATTAACCCCGCCCCCTTTAAAAAGAACGGCTCTTCTGAATTCCCATCACTCCTCTCCTCTACTGAGCTGCAGATGACGGCAGCTCAGATCATGATATTCTCTCTGCGCAGCTGTAAAGGGAATGTAATGCATCGAGAGGACAGCAAACAGATGAATGAACACAGAACTGTTTCAACATTTTGCCACCGCTAAATAATAGAGCAGAGAAACCGACACGCAGCAGGAGGGTGGACGATGTCTGATGAATACTAATAAGTGTATGTGTTTGATATAAGTTTTAGTACAATGTGCATACTTTTACTTTAGATTAATGTGATGCATATATATTTTTATTCTATTGTTATTATAATATATACTGTGTTTAACCTTTCATTGGACATTTTCTCCATATCTTTGCATCTATATTGATTTTATTATTGATTTTATTATTGATGTTTTTATTGCACATATTAAATATTTGTTTATTATTCTATTAATTGTATTTTATCATTTTAACAATATGTTTATATGAATATTATTATTTCTTTTACTTTTTTTAAGGATATTCATTTTTAAATTATGATGTTTGTTACAATATTGTGTGTGTGTGTGTGTGTGTGTGTGTGTGTGTGTGTGTGTGTGTGTGTGTGTGTGTGGGGGTGTGTGTGGTCCAAAGGAGCATTCATTGTTCTACTCTACTTACAGAGGCTTTGTGTCTCGTGTTCCCCTACCTTATTGTTGACTGAATCTTGAGCTAAGGAATGAGGGCAGGGATGTGTGTGTCTGGTTGGCGTAAGGTGTGGTTAAAGTAGGAGGCTGCACAGTTTTTTAACATTGCAGTAGATACATGTGTGTATGTGCATTTTTTGGTGTGAGTGTGTTAAGGGTGTGTGTTGTCTGTACAGCCGCAGCGCCTGCTCATCACCTCAGGCCCCGCGGGCCTCTGGCTCCTCGGGTGGTCTGAGTGTGTGTGTCTGAGTGTGTGTGTGTCTGAGTGTGTGTCTGTGCGTAGTGGTCTGGCAACGACGCAAGATCCAGATTGTACGCTAAACCTACCCATCCCCCACCCTATGCTCCAGTGGACCACCTTCAAATACTTAACCACAACACTGCACTGGCTTCTATTACACTCACACTCACACACGCACACAGGAATTGTTTGTATTTAGGTACTCTTCTGCCTTGATTGATATTGTGTTATTTTAAGGCATATTTAGGCTTCCCACTGTTTGAAGCCTGTACTTGTGCATGAACGGAAATGCAACAGGAATGGAGATTTCAATTAAATTTGACTCGTATATATTCAGCAATTCACACACAAAGATCATCAACAGTCCATTCAAAATAGTGATAAAAGCTACTTTTTCCATAACATGCCTGTTTCCTGCAGGCTGCGGTGGTGGTGGTGTTTAACTTTGCCATGGTGCTGCTCATCTTCCCCGCCATCCTCAGCATGGACCTCTACCGACGAGAAGACAGACGTTTCGACATATTCTGCTGCTTTTACAGGTGTGTGCGCAAACTTTTTTACACTCATGTCTATGCTCTTCTTTTCATTATTCTTCCATAAAAGGTCGACTCTGATCAGACCAAGAATAGTACTTACTTCTTAAGTTGTCTTGACTGTGTTTTCATCCGTCTTTTTTTATACTTAACCAGTCTGCCTGCCTGCCAGTCTGAGCATGCTTGTTGGCACGGCGATCATACAGATGTGCACTGCACACACACTATTAAATTCCCTCGTCGTGTCTCAGCTCTATATTTTATGCTGTTGGCAGCGAGAGAGAAGAGTGGATTCATAATAACATGGGTCTGATCAAGAACATCTAGAACAGCATAACCTTGAAAGTTTGTATTGTTTTTGAGTGTCCCTCGATGTATTGTCTTTCAAAGCAGTTGATCTGAATGTCTTCTTCTCTGTCTTTATCCCTTCAGTCCCTCTGCCAATCGGGTGATTCAGATTGAGCCTCATGCACACCTGGATGGGGCAGATGAAAGCCACTACAGCCCTCCCCCATCCTATTGTACACCCCCTCCCTCGTATCACACGCCTCCCCCAAACTATAGCAGCCCCCCTCCCTCCTACAGCAGCCATGGCTTTGCCCAGCAGACGCAAATCACCATGCAGTCCACGGTGCAGCTCAGGACAGAGTACGACCCCAGGACCCAGGCCTTCTACACCACGGCTGAGCCAAGTTCGCAAATCTCTGTGCAGCCCATGAACGCAGCTCCAACGAGGAGTAACCCTAACAACGACTATTACAGCAGCAACCCCAGCGGTAGCAGCAGCAGCACCCACGGCAATCTCAACAACAACAGTGGGAGCCGAGGCAATGGGGGGTCTCGAGGTTCTGCCCCCTTCTCCCATCATCATACTGCACCTCCTTCTGCTACCACGACTCCAACTGCTAGCTCAGCTCCTCAGGGCGATGCACCCACGTCATCTGGCCATGGCCCGGAGAACAACAGCTCCACACGGGACCTGTTGTCCCAGCACGGAGAACGCTCTCTGGGCCTGCGCTGCCTCGACCCCCCCTGCTCCCGCTGGACCCTGGCCTCTTTTGCTGAGAGACACTATGCTCCATTCCTTCTACAACCAACCACCAAGGTGCGTTTACTGTCTGTGTTTCTGTAGAAAAGAGGGGTAGAGAAAGAATGGGGGAAAAGCTTCTGAGTGAGGCAAGACTGCGCTTGTGCTGACTCACTTTAGTTATAGTTTTAAAGGGGTGGTTAGTCACCAGAGGGAATAGTAGGAGGACATCTGGGGTGGACGTTGTGGTCATGTCCTATCTGAGTCACATATAAGCTCACACACACACTGACTGACCTCAGTCTAGTGGGTGGCCAGTCGTCTCAAAGCCTGCCAGAACTGAAATCATATGGTGCTTGTACTTGACATACTCTTGGTCCTGTCATCACACAGTGTCCATATTGCTAAATGGCTTAATCTGCTCATTTGATGCCTTAATCCAATACTCATCATATTGCTGAATGACTTCAATGAAAGTAATGGTTTATTAAAACCTTATTGTTGACCTTCATGGCAACTTTGCTGCATGAACTTGCTTGCATGCAATAGATCAAAGTTGAAACAGGCAGTTTACAACATAGTATTTGGATAGTCATTTTGACTTTCTTTGTATGCTTTTTATTTCAATCTGTACTATAAGCTGACTGCTTGTGTTTCTTGCCATGTCAGACATACACCCAATGTATAAGTTAATTTAAACCAAGTGCCTCGATTTGTGCTTTTTTATCGGATTTATTTCTTATCAACTCTTTTGAATTGTGTGGAACGTGTTGCTAACTAGTACCTCAGATGTTGCACTTTGTCCTCATTTTCTCTTCTTCACTCATTCACAATATGAATTATGGTTTTCAGAAGTAATTAGTTCAAGCTTAAGCTGTCCAGCCTTTACTCCGGGCAGTGATTTGATTGATGATCTCCATCCTTTTCCTCCTGTTTCCAGGTGGTTGTGATTGTGCTGTTCCTCTGCCTGCTGGTAGTCAGTCTGTACGGGACCACCCAGGTGAAGGATGGCCTGGAGTTGACAGACATTGTGCCGAGAGAGACCAGCGAGCATGACTTCATCGGTGCCCAGTTCAAGTTCTTCTCCTTCTACAACATGTATGTGGTGACACAGCAGGCGGAATACCCCAAGAAGCAGCGTCTGCTGCACCAGCTCCACCAGAGGTTCCACACTGTTCGCTACGTGCTGAAGGAGGACAACGGAGAGCTGCCTCACATGTGGCTTCACTATTTCAGGGAATGGCTTCAAGGTAAAATTAAGCTCGATATCTTGTTACCACCTAAACTACACCAAAAGTGGATTGGGTCCCACTAAGAGAAAAATTATCCTTGTGTTCGAACTAGCAGTCAGAGTCCGTGTTAGATCACTTAACCCTAATACTAATGTCACTGTTATTAATTTTTTATTTTATATCACTATTCAAGATAATTCAGGCATGGTAATCATTAGGGGTGCACCGAATGGGTAATTTTTGGCCGAAACCGAAAATAGGAAACGGTTGGCTGAAAACCGAATGCCGAAAGGCCGAAAATGATTAATAGAAATATATAATGTATACATTTTTTACCAATGTTGTTCAGCTACCTGATTATGGAAAAATAAATGATTATGGCAAAACTTAACTTAAATAATAATCACTATTATGGGTCCATAAAACATTTATTCAGCACTTTTGAATGCATACAGTACATTAATTCCAAGTCAAGTGCATTTTCTTTTCTCTGTAGGATAACTAGAACAAAGTGCATTCAGAACAAAGCCAAGGTGCTTTAAAACTGCATAAACATCTAGGCCAGTAGGCCAACACCAAAATAGTGTAAATAAAGACTGTAACAGCCAGGCCTTCAACAACAACAAATGCACCTATAAGTGCATGCATACAAATGTGCAAACTGGATAAATCCACATGAATGTAACTATTTACAAATGAAATTACAATTGAATTTCAAGAATCTGTAAATAAGTAGTAGTATGTCCTCATAAGCAAAGTAGTAAACATTGTATAAAGATACATAAAGTGAAAACTGGATACAAAATCCACAATCAATTACAAATTAAATTACAATTTCAAGAATCTGCAAATAAGGTGGTCTGTCCTCATGAGCAATGTAAACAACATTGTATCATTTAGATACCGAAAGTACAATATATTGAACACTGTGCTGCTGTCATTTCCCCCTAATGATAACCTGAGATGGTGAATTATAACTCACAATGAAAATTGTTCAGGAAAGTGGGTATAGAGTAGGCATGTAGAACTAGATAAGCTTATGATAAGCCAGCCTTGTCTACTTATTAAGGAAAAGTGGGAGGTTCTTTTTAATGAACAGTAGCTTCTCTGCTTTATCAGCCATAAGTCTGCTCCTCTTCTCATCAAGCACATGAGAGGCAGCGCTGAACAGTCTCTCGCTGTCAGTGCTTGTGATTTGATCTTACTCCGCATATTTGTCCGGGTGTTTTGATTTCAAGTGGTGGAGTAATCCCGAAGTGGTGAAAGTCTTTGCAGTTACACCCCCTCGAGAAATGTCAGCTGAACACGTTTTACAAATCGCAATCCGCGCCTCTTTCTCTGATATTTTAAAATATCTCCAAGCGGCAGACATGTTGGCTGTGAGCCAGCCGCGAGCATGGTCGTGCTTGTCGCCGCGTTTTGATTACGTCATCACAACAACACGTTAGCTTACCAACGTAACCCTGTTCTCTGACATTCGGTGATATTTTTTCGGTGCTAGAACCCTTTCGGCCGAAAGCCGAAAGGGCCTTTTTAACCATTTTCGGCCGATAATTTTCGGTGGCCGAATATTCGGTGCATCCCTAGTAATCATTTACGTTCTCATGAAACAGTTTTGAGATCAAAATTGTCTTCTGTTTTGACATGAATCGGCCTGAAACAAGATGTTGGGCAGGGTTTCAGAAGTAGGGGATTGCAGAATGGACACTGGAAGTAGTCTGATTAAAATCACTTGTGTCATCCTTAAGTGGGGTTGATAGAGAAGGAAGTGAGATTAGTACTGCTTCTGCTAGTTTCTGTCATTTTTCGTTCAAATTCATTGGTAATATTTGGCATATAACTATGATGACAAGATTCAGTTTTTGCTGATTTGTTTGTTGCATTGTCGCCACTGATAGCTCCTAAGAATTGTAAGTGCCACTGAATAAGAATATTATCTTACACATGTCCACCCAGATTCTCAAATGGGTTTATTATTAGAAAGGAAGTGCTGACTTGCCTGTAACGATAAAACACATTGTGTTAATCTGTGTGTGAGGCGGCTGGGAACCACACAGAGAGTGTGTGGGTGAGAGAGACAGAACTGTGTCTGATATTGCTCTCTGCAATGGTGGGACAAATTGGAGCCAGACAGGCCAAGGAACGAGACCCAAAACAACATCTCCCACAGACGGACCACAGCATGGGCCTTTGGGGAGAACCGAGAGGAGGGGAGTGATACACATATGGATTGGAGAAGTAGTATAGAAAAGGAGACATATGTTACTGATATAATTCCTAATGATGACTTTGAATCAAAAGCAGCCAATCTTAGGCTTTTGAAGTCTTGTTTGGTAGTTGAGAATGGAGCCGAGTTATCATATTAAATCAATCAGCCTTATTATAGGGTCAAGGTTAGGTTGCAGTGTTGTGTTATATTGTCTTGTACTGTTTTGGGTTGCTATGCGTTTGGTTTTCTTTTGAACTCGGCTTTATGAGTATTTTGCAGAGAAGGAATGAAGATAACAGGGCATTTAACCTTTTCAACATCCACACCTAACCAATCTGTCTTGTTGTGGTTTCCTGCAGGTCTCCAGCAGGCATTTGACAGGGACTGGGAGGCCGGGCGCATCACCCAAAACAACTACAGGAATGGCTCTGATGATGGCGTCCTGGCGTACAAGCTGTTGGTGCAGACAGGACGCAGGGAAAAGCCCATTAACTTCAACCTGGTATGCATCTAGGGATAGACTGAAGAGACACTGTATGTATATGCATATTTATGTGTGAATGGGACTGGAAGAGCCACACCCGGCTTAAAAAAACATCGCTCTCTCTATCCGACTTTTCTCTTTCTTTTTCTCTCTGTGTCTGTCTCCATCTTTTCTCCGTGGTGACTTTACCGAGCCCAGGAATTTAAAGCTCTCACTGGGGCTGCAGCCTTCCTCTGAAAAACCTATTAACTCTTCATTTAAACCATTTGTCCCACTTGCTAGAACTGTGTGTGTGTTTGTGTCTGTGCTTGTGCAGGATCTTGACAGTTTGATGTCTTCCCTTAGCGTTGTTAGTGATTCCAGACACAGTTCATAGTATGAGTGGTTGGATAGCAAAAACAAATCAATTCAAAACAGACAAACTCATTCATGCCCCAATTGTCTACAACTTATTTACTGTGATTCTGTCGTGAATGAAGTTTGAATGGTCAAAATAAACTGAAGTTAACTTCTAAAAAATATGAAACATTTTGCAACATTTACATATCTTTTGGCACATTTTTAGAATTTATAAAGTGAGTTAGTTGGCTAAATAAGTTGAAATGTTTATTTTTGCTAAAGAGAAATGCTAATTTGTTTCATTTGAACATCAGGCCCCTCTAAAATACTGCCTGAGAAAGTTCAAGCGGTTGCCTTCACAACACTTTTGCTGTCCAGTGTTTTAATGCAGCTACTTTTTAGGTAGAAAAGCCTCCAGATTCCATTACTACTGTACCCACTGCTGTAAATGCAATAATACAACAGAGTAGTTAGCTTAATCATCTGACAAACTCCAGTCCAGCTGTTGAAGTGAGCTCTGTCTCCAGTGGGTTGTTTGATACTGTATATCCAACAATGACACAAATCAAGCTAGAGCAGCCAACGTCTCAGAAAGAGTTCCAGTTAAAACTTGCTTGGTTCCAACAGGGCATTACACACTGTTTATAGTTTAGTGCCACCTCAAAAAAAAAACATAAATAATGCATTGCTGCATTCTTTGGCATGAATAAGTGCAAACAGAAGATAAGAAACTGGAGTAATAAAAAAACGAATATTCTTGGCCTGGCTTTCTAAAAACTCCAAACCCAAAACAAGTCCTTTTCAACACTGAGATAATTGTTCTTAAAGATAATTAACTTTGACTTATAGCACCCCTGTGTCTAGTGTTCAATGATATATATGATTTGCGTTGAAGTCATGCATGTCTACTGAAAACGTTCCCCCCTCAACTCTTCTCTGTTTGTGTTTGGCGTTTTCTCTTACCCATTGAGCTCTAATGCAGCAGCAAAAGGCTTTTAGCATCCCTTCCACTAGCTGGCAGGGAGCAGTGGCAGGTTTGGTGTGCGGCCCTGTGACATCACTTCCTGTGCCTGTGAGGGAAGTGTATTTGCCGTGAGGCGTGGGGCCGCCCGCAGAGCTGCCTGAGCTTCCCGTGACAGCTTGAAGACATACAGTTGTTGCGTATCCCGCTGTTAAATTCAATCCAGATCCTCTGGAATCTGGCTCTCTTTCTTGCCCTTCTCTCTCTCCAACTCTCCTTCACCAACTTCTGCTCGCACTACCAGTCTTGCTCTCTCTCTGTGTCCCTTCCTCCCTCCCTTTTCCACCCTCTGTGCTCCACTGCTGTGTCCTCTTTCAATGAGGGGAGCTGAAACACGTGGTTTCTTTGAGTTTGTATGTTTTCAGTCTGTGTTTTGCTTTTATCTGTTGTGCGTGCACTTACAGCAGTAGCTGTTTTCCATGTCTTAAAATGAGGACCAGATCTTTTCCAACCCTGGCAAATTGCAAAGCTAGATGTTTTATTTTGATATGCCACTCCACGGATCGTGCAGAGGTGTTCTGGCTTTGATCTGCTGCTGCTAACATTTCCCTCTGTGCTGGGCGACCATTCGTTCCTTATGACCTTGCTTGAGAGTCATATGGTAGCTGGTTTTGTGTGTGTATGTGTGCGTGTATAAAGCTCTGGATACAGAAGGGGTTGGGTATGTGGAGAAGGAGGAGGTGGAACGTTTCTTGAAAGTTCCCAGGAAGGCCATGCTAACGCTATCATGAGCTCTTTTTTTCTCAGGGCCTGGTTTGTCAGTGGTGCCCGGCATTCTGGGTACCCGTAGGGGTCAGGAGAAGCAAGTGTGAGCAACATTTGTACAGATGTTGTGTTGTTTTTATAGCTCTACTCCATTTGCCGGGTGGCATTTCCTTCAGTGTTAACAACCAGGTTAACTGCACACAGACGCGCTCAGGGACTCCAGCCAATTTCTTTATTGTTACGCTAGCCTCAACTCAAGCAATTTTCCATCACAAAAATAAACCCTAGTCTTCTCTTCATCCACCTAACCCTTGAGTCCAGTTTTAACCCCAAAACTCTCCCTGCCTCAGTGAAGGAAAGATTTATGGTTCCTAGAAGGGAGAGTGGCAGAGCGGTGTGTAGTAATGGTTTTACCGCTCAGGAGGTAGCAAAGCTAGGCTAAACTCCTCTGGTTCCACATGGGAGGGCGAAAAGTAATGGCCCTTGAGCAAGACAGCCATTCTTGCCTTCCTACTGACCATAGCCGTCACAGCAAATGACACCGACTAAAAACGCTTGGGAACAATCTGCAACCAGACAGAAACACTCAGCGTGGGGTTGGTCTGATTCATTGTGTTTGACTACCCAGCTTTGGTTTGAGATTAACTAGCATATTGATATAGTCTGGAAAAATTACCTTGTTACTAATGTTATAATAATTTGACTTAGTGAATTCAAACAATATCTACAGCTCTGTTAGAAGCTCTGTGAGGTTATTGTTAAAATTCACCCTTTGGGCAACACGTACGTACATTCCTAGGGGAGCAGTCATGGGATCACCAAAGTCAGACGCCACATTAGACTGATACATTTCCCACTTTTACAATAAAGACTTGGTACTACATTCAGCTCCGACACCTTCTTCTTTACAGAGAAGTTCAGCAAGGCTTCCTTTAGAAATGTATTCAAGAGTGGTCAGGACATTTGGCCTGAGGTTGGCCAGTCAATATCTTGTGTATGTAAAGGGAGAAGCTGATTCAACATTTTCCATGTTTTAATGTGGCATGATAATTCTGGGAAGCGGTGATGAGAAGTACGGGAATTTTCAGAAAGGCGACCAGTGTTTGACTTGTTGATTTTTCTTTGGTTGGAAAGAGAGAGAAACTAATATTTGACTCTTATTTTGAAAGCTGCTCCGTTCTCTTGCACTCATGCATGTGTATAAGTAAGCATTTCTGTGGTCAGCTCACCTGTAGAATGTTTGGTTAAACATGTCCTATTTCCACAATACCTTTTCCTTTCCAATGTACACTTGGCCGCCGCAATATGATTTTCTTTGCAAGCTCCACCTAATATTTGACCTTAAATGTACTTTTTGCATTTTATATTTATTCCATTTTCAAATGCGGCTTAGTCCTATCTATGTAATGTGAAGGATCTAATTGAAATAAGATGTGTGCAAGTCCTGGTATTTTAAAGAATACAGCAGAATAGAACCTTATTTTCTACATTAGAGTATTATCATTAATTTGTCTCCTTTTGGGTGTTGTAGCTGACTCGTCACAGGCTTGTAGATGCAGATGGGATCATCAACCCCGGGGCATTCTACATCTACCTTACTGCTTGGGTCAGCAATGATCCTGTGGCATACGCCGCCTCGCAGGCCAACATTCGCCCACACCCTCCAGAGTGGCTGCGTGACCGGACCGACATCATGCCCGAGACACGCCTCAGCAGTAAGTCAGCATGTTCGCAGATCATGCAGGAAATCAAAACAGGAAGCCTTATACTGTAATGTAATAAAGTTATTTGACCGAAGAATCGAATTGTCAATGATAATGTTTGCTTAACCAAATGAAGCTAATTTGAACTGATAAGGTTAATACACGGTACACCATAGTTTAACAAATTACATTTACTGAAATGTTACGCTCAATTTTTTTTGGGGTTAATTTCTCTGGGCTTTTTTGGAGTTCCATAAGGCTTCTACTACATGTAAGGTAGTTTACTTTACTGTACCACTGCGGTGTGTGTTTGTGTATGTGTGAGCACACACACACACACACACACACACACACACACACACACACACACACACACACACACACATACACGTACCCACTGAACATTATTAAAACTCAGTGACCCCTAACACTACACACACCCTGTTATCAAGTCCCTACCACACATACAGACTGTAACTCAAATAAAAAAGTATAGTCATGTTGTTGTTTGATTCTAGCATGTGATTTGTTCAAGCCATGATGTTCTCCACGGGGAGGGAAATGATTGGATAACAAGGAGAGACTTGGTTCGGGTGGCAAGCACAATTGGATAACAAGTAGGAAGACCTTTACGGGGGGTGCATATGATTGGATAAGCAGCGTGAAGGGTTGGCTGTGTGGGAGCCCCCAAAAGCAGATCTGTGTTGGCCAAAAGCCAACTGCTGTCCTAATGGAAATGTATACCGTAGTTGAGATTATAATGGGCCAAACCAAGTGCTCCTGTTCGACCCTGCAGGCACTGTGGAATATACAGAATCCCACCAACATAACACGGTCCAAAAAAAAGGTATTTTTACAATAAAAAGCTGGAGATAGTTGGAATTGCAGAGTTAATATTTTGATCTGCCATATGCAGCAATTTTATACTGCAAGCTAAAATCCAAATTAACACACTGTTTTGACAGCACCAAATATGGCTCCACAGCGGAGTGACAGACAGGTATGCATGTTTATGCATCTGTATTATGCTTTATGTGGCAGCACTAAGTTTAGGGTGTGGTAATGGTGGTGATTCTGACATTGCAATTACCGTGAATCAACGTTAGCTCTGACACGCTGCTGTGTCTGGAACTGATAGGCCCTCATTAGCCAGGCTGGGCCACAGACTGGTTGGATTTGAGTCAATGGAGCTCTGTTTCACACTGCTCCGCCCACCCCTGCCACACACACACACACACACACTCTTCCACAGATGTAGCTGATCTTGGAATAAGGCTGGATTAGGGAGGGGAAAGCATTGATATTGGGAGTTTGGCTGAAGTGTCTACATTCATTTCTGAAGATACCCAAAATGATCAGAACTTAATGCTAGTTAATCGGAATAGACAATATCATCCGTCATTTTGGAATTGTTGGTTTATCTGATCACTTTTATAAAGTGACTCAGTTTACTGTCTCTTTGATTTGACATTTTCCTCATCTTGCAAGTCTGTGTTGCCTTGGCTCCAAAGTCCAAAACCATCATCAATTCATGCATGGCGTTAAATATAGATCAAGCTCTGCTATTTTTTTTACTTGCAAAAAAATGACCTTCCTCTCATTGTCTTCCCACCCAGTCCCAGCTGCTGAGCCCATCGAATATGCACAGTTCCCCTTCTACCTCAACGGGCTTCGGGAGACTCCACAGTTTGTGGAGGCCATTGAGAGCGTGCGGGCTATCTGCAGCAACTTCAGTCGACAGGGCCTACCCTCCTACCCCAACGGCTACCCTTTCCTGTTCTGGGAACAGTATGTTAGTCTGCGCCACTGGCTCCTGCTGTGCATCAGTGTCGTGCTCGCCTGTACCTTCCTCGTCTGTGCCCTCTTCCTGCTCAACCCGTGGACCGCCGGCATCATAGTGAGTGTTGAAATAAACAAATGTGTATATACTTTTGATAGGTGTATTACCTCCCTGATTTGGATTTTATTACAAACGGGTCACCTCTTAACGTAGAGAGGCTGAAACCACATACTTTTAGTTATTAAAAAATCGTGTGTTCTCCACCCTTTATTTCCTGTTTTTATGTGTGGTCCATCTCAGAGAGGACAGATCCAAACAGGGGAAGGGGCTGCTGTGTGTTATTTTAGCCCCAGTCACCAGTGTTTATCTTGTACTGTTTTGTTAGGGCCCGTCTGTTTAGTCTAGTCCAACACTCCCCGACACCAATGCTGAAATAAATGGGGAGAGGACTCAAAGTTGCTCGGACAACTTGCTCCCACTCCAAACCTATAAAAAGTTAGATTTGATTTCCATCCTCCACACGGAGTTTCCAAGGATATATAGAAACACAGATTTGCGCACACAGACACACACTGTGCACACACGCAGACATGTATATACTTGCACACATAGAGTTTAAATCTGTAAACGGGCAGGTACATAATTCACACAGAAATACATACACAGAGAGCTCTGGTTTTTCTCTCTGGTGGGTTGTAGTTTACGACGGGCAGTGGCCAGGCCACCCGAGCCCTTAAACAGGGGAGGAGGGGACCTCTTGTCCATCCTTCAGACTTTACTAGCAAGATCAAAAGACAAGTTATGGAGAGCCGTCAAGTTTAACCACTTGCTCTGTGCAGGACCAGACCACCGCCAGCCCTACAACGTCAAAACTTACGCCCTTTCAAACCCTCTTAGCTATTTGGCCTGAAATCCATCTCAACCACATGGAAGGGCCCATTTTAAACCTTGTGACTTGTGTTTTGATTCATACAGATGTTTCTAATCCACCTGATATTCATTGATGTTCACACTTGGAGTGATCATTTGTGATCTGGTTTTGCTTCCTGCCCATCTTCTGTATTTGCCTTTTTATTTATGGCAAAATGTTGAATTTATAAAAGACACACGTAGAGACATTAACATTTTTGAGTTGTCAATCACATAATATATAGAAGTACTAAGTCTGCTTAAATCTTAAAAGACTAAAAATACTCTTTATGGAATCCTGACCAAACGTTTTATATTGCTGTCTTACTTTTGATCACATCACTAAAGATTCACTAAAGTGTAAACAAAGTTAGACACACACACAAACACCCCCTCCTGGACACACATGCACAGACTCTGTGGTGGCTCACTAAAGGCACCCACATCTACACAGCTCCCTCCCCTGCTCACCTCAGCCTTCTTCAAAGGATTTGGGCCCCATGTAACCTGACACCTGTCAGCTGATAATGGCATTTACTCCCAGCTCCTGTCCCGCTTTGCATTGAAGCCTTTACACACTCAAGGCAACACACAGACCTTTTGCCCATATGTATGGTAATTACTTAACAAATACAAATGATAGAGATCCTCACATCTTCCAGGTGCATTATTGACCCCTGTCTGTTTTGCATACAATCAAAGTCCAGATGAGCTGTAAATTCACACAGCACGTGCAATTAATAATTGTTTGTTAATCATACAACAATAAAGTAGAAGATTATTTCCATTTATGGTCATTTTTAACTTTATGCTTGTGTACATTTTTCTACTTTTTCACCCGGGTATATGTGCATTATAATAATACATTTCTTACCGCTTTAGATAGAAGGTATTATTATTATCCTTTGGACTTACACAGAAGATAAAAATTACATTTGTAACCTGACAAACTTAGAGAAACCATTTAAATCTCTTAAAACAATACAGATGTACATGGAAATAAAAATACCTGCAAAGAGTGGTTTACACAGATCAAAATATATGTTTCCTTAAGAAATAGTACAACTAGAAACTCTGAGATTACAAATCAATTATAATTTTTAGGATATTTTATTTCTGGCATGTTCCCCCATTCAACCTAAATCTACCTTTTTTAAATGTGATTCAACTTTATTTATTCATTAAGCACCTTCCCATCTAACAGAAGCTCCTCCTCTCCCCTTTAGGTGTTGGTGCTTTCTCTTATGACTGTGGAGCTGTTTGGCTTCATGGGGCTAATGGGAATCAAGCTGAGTGCTGTCCCTGTTGTCATTCTCATCGCCTCTGTGGGCATTGGAGTGGAGTTCACCGTCCATGTGGCTCTGGTAGGCTGGCATAAACATCATCAAACTATTTCAACATGAACAAAATACAAGTTTTTTTAGAATGGTTTTCAAAACAGTGACACACAAGAACTAATGTCTGCTTCTGTTTATGTGTTGTAGGCTTTCCTGACAGCCATAGGGGATCGTCACAAGCGGGCCGTGCTGGCTCTGGAGCACATGTTTGCTCCGGTGCTCGACGGAGCCTTTTCTACCTTATTAGGTGTCCTGTTGCTTGCGGGCTCTGAGTTCGACTTTATTGTCAGGTGGGTACAAGAATCAACCTTATGAGGAATTGCGACATTCATTAAGTCGAATATTAAAGCAGGTACAAAGATTATCGTACAGTGTCTATGTTGCGTCAGTAGACCGTTGAGACCATGTCTCAACCTGTGTGTCACACAGGATCTACCTGAGCCACCAATCATGCATGAAGACTCCTAGCTTTCTTCTTCCCCCGCTCCCTCCCTCAATCTCTTTCTCGTCTTCCACCCGCATCTCCCTTTCATACTCCCTTTCTGTAGACCTCATCCCTTTGCCAGCTACCAGTGACATACCTGCTTTCCTCTCCATTTCTGGGGGCTTGCTCCATGAAGCTTAATAAACAAGGCCTTTGTCTTTCTCCATCCACCTCTCCCCTCGTGGTTTTTCTTTCATCCTCCTCACCCCCCTCGGTGTCTCTCATGCCTGAGATTTTAGGGGAAACCAGGGGATGGATGGAGAGTTGAAGGTCAGGAGAAGTAGGTGGAGACAGTCTAGGGGAGAGTAGACGGTGATTCAGTGGCAAACAAAGTAAAAGAGAGTGATGGTCGGAGAGAGCGACAGGGAAAGAGAGGGAGTGAGAGAGCAGGAAGGGTATCTGGCCTTTGTAATCTCCAGCTAGTTTAACTGCCCTCGCTAGACATTTATAAGCATGGGAAGGAGTTACGGGTTGGGGGGCAAGAGGGCCGTTGTGGAAAGACAGGAAAAGTGGAAATTAAAACCGACACACTCCGGGGGCTCTGGTTCATTTGCTCCTTTTTGTGGGTGCAAGCTGTTGCACCAGTGAGCTCACTGAATAATTTAAAGTAACTGAGGTATCTGTATACTTTGGTTGACCTGCTCCTTTAAGAAAAGGGCGCACTGAAGTCCATGTGATCGGCAAGCATGCACTCTATCATGTGCAAAGGTCTGCACTTAGCCATGCACACCCATACAATTACACATAGTCCCCATCGTACACACACACACACACACACACAGAGACCAACCTGCTTCCTGACCTTGTAATCATGAGGGTCAATGATGGCGTGCCTGCCAGTGAGAGCACACACAGATACACACTCTGAGAGACACACACAAACACAGGAGGCCTACAGACCTTCTCTCCTCACCACCAGTGGTCTGCTCTGGTTTCTGGCTCAGTCCCGGGCCTCCATTTAAAGGTTCTGCTGTTGTCTGAGCAAACAAAGCAGAGTCCCAAGACGATGCAATAACAACAGTCCCAGCTCGTATTTTTCTGCTTGCGCCGAAATAAATGTTTCCCTTGCTTTCCCCATCAGCCCTGTGAATGTTATCACTCCAAACAGCCCGGCAGGGCACTCAGCCTGGTGTGTGTGTGTGTGTGTGTGTGTGTGTGTGTGTGTGTGTGTCAACTTTAGTTGAAAAGGAAATTTGGAATTTTCAATTGGAGAACTTTCTGTCAATGAAGGAAGGTGGAATTCAAATGATATGATGCAAGAAATAACCAAATTTGAATCAAACTTTCCTTTATAAGTAACGACTTATCCTATCTACCAATTATGTAAGAAGCAATGCATTAAAAAAACTTGGAACAAACCTGATTCAGAAAATGTTTTTCAAAGTTTCCTGACATTAATATTTCTTGTTAGATTAGTTCCGTGTCCAATGTGATGTTGGGTTAACACTGACTCACAGCATGCAGTCCTGTCCTCAGGAACACCTAGACCAACATCGAATAGAAATGACTCTAGCCGGTCTGATGTTTGCAGGCTCAACATGGGAAGTATTTTACCAGGTGCAAAGAAGGCTAGATCTGGCTCTGCTCAGACTTTTTATCCTGACTACTACACCTTGAGTCAATTGAAGAGAGAAAATGAGAGAGATACCTGTAGCATAAAACTGATTATGCGATGAAATTGCAGTGTATCAACTTTCATATAAAACACCACAGACTAGATCTTAAAAATTACATATAATTATGCATTATGGTCTTTTTTTGTATAAACTAAAATGGCTAGTGTAGTGTGCAGCAGCATAAGTATGTGTCCATACCAGCCCTCTCAAATTATCTTGAAGACATTTTGCATATTAAGTACGTTTCCATCATAATTCAGTCTGGCTCGCTGTATAAATATTGTGAAGGTGAGGCCACCCATGCAGGGTAGACAAGAACCAGCTCTCCTCACTTGTCAAGCCTCCGTACAATACCTATCTTTCTGCACACACACACACACACACACACACACACACACACACAAAGCATAGTTAAGGGTTAGGACAGGGGGGGTCATGGTTCATCAGTGTGTCCCTGTCTGATAACCTGAGAGCTTTCAGTGGAGAGTCGGGTGAGGTGGAAAGCCTTCCCTAATGAAGGGAGCTGGATTGGTGTGGGAGAGAGAGGGGGATTTAGAGTGGAGTTTGGGGGGTCTTACCTGATACATTGGAGATTTAATTAGACAGAGGGGATTGTGGAGTGGCCGGGAATTTCACAGGGGCTTAGCTGGAAAGGAGGGAGAGGGAAGTGAGGCAGAGAAGAGAGAGAGAAAGAAATAAAAGAGAGAGAGAGAGAGACCAGGGAGGGGTGGCGCTCTGAGGGTCCCCTTCTCTCCTTCCTAGACTAAATTGTTTACATTTTATACCCTTCACTCCATTTGTTTGTTTCTCCCTCTCTTTTTTAGAGCCGAAGAGCAGAGAGAGGCCCCTGTCCTCTTGCCTCTCGTGCCCCCCCAGCCCCCTAGGTTCCCCTCACCCGCCCTCTCCTCTCCTTCCCCCTTTTTACCCTCCCCTTACCCCTTAACCCCTCCCCTCACATTCCTCACTGCTTTGTTTTCTCCATGTTTGCTTATATACCACACACCCACTCCACATCCACATCCACTCCTTTCTTTTTTTTTCTTTCCTCCAATGCCTTTGAATTAACCAGCTCTGGCTAATTATGCTTCCCCTTTCTTTTTTCTCTGTGGCTTCTTTAAGACTAACCATCTTTGGCAGGATTTAGAAACACACAAGGTACATTTCTGTTCTGCTCCTCAAAACCACAGTGCATGCCTGCCTGTCTGTGGGGGGGTTTATATACAGTATGTGTGTGTGCCTATGGTGTGTGCTTGGGGAGTGGCCGGGTGTCTTTGTGGAAGTATTATCTCGGGCGTGTGTACTGGTTGATCTTGCACATGTCTCCCCATGTCTTAACATTTGTGGTTTGCACAGGTATTTTCATTGTTTCTTCGCCTTCTTTTCTGGTCTGTCTGTGTTGGCCTAGGAATATCTGGGTTTTGTTTTTTGTTCCAGTCACACAACTTTGAAGTGGTCTGAAGTGAGTTTTATCCTCACTTGTTACAGTTTGTGAAATTATTCCTGACGTTAAACTTCCTTTGTGTGTTTGTTCCAGGTATTTCTTCGCAGTGTTGGCTATTCTTACAGTTCTTGGAGTACTGAATGGATTGGTCCTTCTTCCAGTATTACTGTCATACTTTGGGCCCTATCCAGAGGTAGGATCCTTTAATACGCAACTGCAAGAAAATGTCATCTTAGTTGACAAGAAAAAGTGAATTTTTTTTGTGGAAAAGTGTGGAATAGTCACTCCTCTATTCTCACATCTCAGGTGACCCCAATCGATGGTCGTAGTCAGTTACCCACCCCATCACCTGAGACACCTCCTCACGTGGTCCACTTCTCGGTCCGTCCTCACAACACCACCATAGCCACGCCCACCTCTGGTGCAGCTTCAGACTCGTCGGACTCGGAGTACAGCTCTAACACCACAGTGTCTGGTATAAGCCAGGAGCTGCAGAACTACAACCTGCCCTCCCACAGGGGACACACTCGAGCAGAGGAGCAGCAGTACCACCTCCAGATCAGCAGAGGCAGAGCAGCCAGGACAGAGGAGCACAGGAGAGCAGGATCAGGGAACAGACGCACAGCCAGGCAGCCTGACCCTCCTGGCTATAATGTGTCTTTGGTAAGCAATATCCCCCTTTGTGTGGCATCTATACTTCTCTCATTCCTGTTAGTAGCATTTTAGAAATAAATATGTTGTCTTATATTACAGTCCTCTCAGGGTTGTAATTCTGGGCCCCAGCCAGCGGCTCCTCAGCGTAACAGCAGCAGGGACCCCAAGAGCCAGCCGCACCGGCAGGCCCCGCCCCCAGCCCGCCCGCGCATGGACGCTTTTGAAACTGCTACTGAGGCTGGGGGCCATCATGGCTCACGTGGCCATAGAGAACACTCAGCAGGCCACAGGGCCCGCTCTTCCCACAACCCACAACCTAATCACCACCTCCCACACCACCACCCAAACCCCACCCCTTATTGTCAACCCATCACCACGGTAACAGCATCAGCCTCCGTCACTGTTGCTGTTCACCCAGCCCCCTTGTCCAACCAGGGCCCCCCAGCTTCCTCTTACCCAGGATACACAACAACAGACAGTTACTGCCAATCAGGAGATCAGGGGACGGAGCCTGTCTTCCACGACCCTCATGTGCCACTGGACACTCACACAGGGGCCAGGGGGGCCTACATGGAGTCCATGGAGCTTCAAGATTTGGAGTTTGAGGCAGCTGAGAGCAACAATGGCAGACGGACAAGCTGAGGTGAGCTTTAAACTACTTCCGTAAATACGTATTCAAACTGCCCTTTTAAAAAAGTCTGTTCATCATAAAGCACTGAAAAACAATTCTTCCTTTTTATTTCAGTTATGGAGAACGCAAGTACAACGGCCAAAGATGGACTCCTCCCTATTACTTAGCAGCTGACTCGGTCTGGCGCAGGAAAGTCCAGCACAGCCCAGTCCGAAACTCGCCAGTGTTGCCGTCATGGTGCTCATTCTTACTGTAACCCAGTGGACTATTTTCTTAGATATTTCTATCTATATTTAAAAGTTGTATACATATGTAAATATGAACAGAAAGTAGCTATAATTTTAGGAGCTGTACAACTCCTCATGTTAACAGACTGGGGCTGCCATTTTATATGGTTTGTGAGTGTGTTTGTGTAAATGTGTGCGTGTGTATGAGAGTTAGTGATAGATATCTTATTACTGCTCACTCATCTGTGGATCTGTGCCATTAGGAAGCTTCATCTAGACAAAAATACCTGTCAGCATTCACTGTTGCTGCTCAAAATATTTTTTTAAATAATATACATTTATAACTCTATGCAAATGTCTCTTTAAACAAAAGAAGTGGTGTGTGTGTGTGTGTGTGTGTGTGTGTGTGTGTGTGCGTGCGTGCGCGCATGTGTGTGTGCGTGCGTGCGCGCATGTGTGTGTGCGTGTGTGTGTGTGATGTGAAACTGCCCCATTATCTTCTGGCTTATAAATCAGACACATTCTCAGAACAGGCTAACACTTACACTCATTTTAAACATGAGGGAAATTGTTAGAATTATCAAACAGGGCTATGGTATATATATGTGTGTGTTTATGTGTGTGTGCGGTTATTGTATAAAGGTACACATGTTAAACTATTATTTTTTTATCACAAACCTGTGGTAGTTATGAAACAATTACTGTTTAACATGACACGCTATGCGTGCTATTTAAGACGAGCAGATATGAAGAAATTTAAAAAGCTGTTTTTTGGTTTTGTTCTGTTCTTTTAGTCATTGCCTCTGCATTGGAACCTGTTTCTGCTCTCAGCTTTGTATCACTGTCTGTGAGGTTGCTCTGGTTGGGTCTTACTGTATGAGGCTATATATTGTTTAACCCTAGCAGGCTCAACACTGTTTCTGTCTTGTACAAGCAGTAAACCCACCTCAAAGACTCACTCTCCCATTACAGGGACCTTCACATTACTGATTCTGGAACAGGGTCAACACAGGGCTCTAACTCTGTGTCAAGTGGATAAGCTAAAGCTCTGACTGTATACTGTACAACCTGATTTAACATGGCACTTGACTGCACTCAAACTTCATTCACAGCAATATCTTGCTTCAAGTATCTTTCTTTTTTACTATCCAACCAATAAGCTAGCCCACACGGCCTGCTACGGGATAAGCCTTATATGGCCTGACTATGTGGTCTATGTGTGTCTCAATGTATACATGTCTAAAGCATTTATGTGCGTGTGTGTGTTGGTACATCCTCTGTCTGCCTCAGCTCTCCTTTATTGACAGTAGAAACAACTGGCCCTAATTTGGCATCAGCCGTCCCCACTGACCTCAGCTAATAAAATTCCACATCATAATGTCATGACACTAATTGGACGTCCCCCCACAACTGCCAAATGGCACAGCCCAGAGCCTCACGGGTCAAAGTTGACACTGCCAGCCCCCCCCTGCCCTCCCAGCAATGGCCAGTTTATATCTGCAGGGCCATGTCAACGTGCATATTTGCCTGCGCCTCCCCCCCAAAACCCCCCCTCAGTTCCAGACCCAGGCCCCTTTGACCCAGTCACTCACCCCAACCACACCTCAGTTTTCCTCCACTTTTTTACACTCTTACTTCCTGTTGAACATGTGTAGCTCTTCCCAGAAGTCTTTGCAGTTTTCTGTCCACCATGTTACGTCAGCTGCTTGCATGAAATAGGTTGTTCTGTTTGTTTTTTGTTTTGTTTTCTCCCAATGTCACATTGGCAGTAGTGGAGAGAATCATAGCTGGCAACTATTTTATTCATTTTTTTATGTTTTTTGTTTGTTTTTGTTCTCAACATTCAAATGCGATATTTATATTTTTGTAATATAAAATATGTTGTTTTTTCTTTCATTATTGTCGTGAAGCCAGTGGATAACAAATGCAGGGATTTATTTTAATTTTATTATTGATAAAACACTATTACAGTTTAATGTTTTTACATTTATGGATTTTGATCTGTATAAAGTGCTTACTAATGTTAAATAGGAAAAAAAGAGTATATAACATTTTACACTACAGGTCTCATCATAGCTCTTAGAGGATTTTAAAAGGAAAAAAAAATCAGTGGTTCTTCCAGACTGCCATTTTGGTCTCGGTTGGCGTGGATGTATGCTGTTTTCAGTTACAAAGATAAATGTATGCCATATAATTTATTTATATGAAAATTTATTTTTGTAGTGTACATAGTAGTTGTCAAGGTATTTGACAGAAGTATATTTTTAAAGAGTTTATATGTAATGATATACCATAACAGAAAAAACCTTAAGGTGCACACTTTCACTGCTAACTGTCTTGTGAGACGACATTGACACCTCCCCTTCAGTATTATGTTCCGATCCTAGGAGAGAGACAGCTGTTTCTATGGGTTGGTAAAAGGCTAGCCATGAAAGTAGAAAATTGTACTAGCTCTCTAAATATTAATGTTCAAACACTGATAGAATTCTAACAAATAAAAATATTATAACTTATTTGTCTCTTTGTTCATAACTTTAATAAATGGAAACTTAAAAATATTGCTTTGACTGACTGTGAGTTGATTGTTTTGAAAAGGTGCTTCAAGGAATAGAATGACGTGGTAAAAAAAAAACACCAATTCACTCTCTCCACTTGCTCTCTACCATATTCATATTTACCATTCTGTCTTCTAATGTTACTAAGTACAAAGGTGAATATGGTTTCCCAGAAATTCCATACAATTACTTTAATTAAATATTGAAATAAGTGTTTTATGTTGCTTTAGTGACAGGCAGACGATACAAACACCCACGCAAGTCAAAATATTCCTGCTTTTCCCTATTAAGCTTATATTAGCTACAGGTAAACATGACCTCCCCTCCTCCCTCCCTCTGCAGCGTAAAACTCTGACATCTGGTCCGGAGCCCTGCAGCCCTCCCCAACAGCCCACCCAGCTCCGCCCCTACACCCCCCACCTCCACTCCCTGTTCTGTATGATTTTGATTGACAGCTTTATAGACTGCAAGGAAATTGGTTGTAGTTACAATACAGCTGGCCTGTTCGGAGTAATGAAAAAGGGCATGTGGCCTTGAGCTTGCTGCACTGATGGTGAGAGAGGGAGAGCACCTTGTCAACTGCATGGGTGGCAGCCATTTATTCTCAAACTTGAGGGTTGTAAGACAAAGTTTTTCATCTTAAAACATGCAACTTAAACATTTAGATCAAAATACAATTAAACATTACAACATGACAATAACATTCTTACCAATATAGGCAGACTGTGTTGGGCAAATATTCACCTGTGGTCTTTCTGTTGTTTCTAACTACAAATAGAGGACCAATTTTCCCAAGCCACAATTTCAACCTGAACCTCAGGAAGCTGTCGAACTCACTGACCCTGGTTCAGCGGTTGGAGGCAGGCAGTGGGCATGTTATTATCTTTTAAAGGCAATAAAGGTGCACTATTCTGCTGAGTGTTGTCCAACCAGTGCAAAAAAAAACACAGGCTGACATCTATCAAATGATAGGGTGTGTTTGGAAAGCTGGGTGGCAGTATTGTCTGCAATGTTCTGAACTTTTCTAACTGGGCTTGACATTTTTGTCTTTCACCTGATGAGCAGATGTGGCGAAAATGTAGAGACTGATGCAGGTGGTGCCCAATGTACCCAGTGCAAAAAGCAAATTCAGGTTTTTGTTGTATTTTTATTTAACTATATATGTGTGCATAAAGACTCTTTAAAAGCTGTTTTTAGTGTTTAAGCACTCATATGCCCACACAAATTAAAAGTAAACCTCTGTGGATTAGCGTTAATCAAGAAGAGTATGTGAAAATGTGTTGAAAGGAGAAATATATGTGACTAATCCCAGGGTTATTTGTAAGTTACATGCTTCATTGAGATCTATTGTTGTTAATGTGTCTTTCACCAGCACTCCCCTCTTTTGCTTGAGGACCCCAGGTCAACAAACCAACCCCCCCGTCCCTCCCCTCCCTCCTCTGGCCCTGCCTTACCCTTTAGCCCACCTCACCTCTACACTTCCCACCACAAACACTCAGAGATGCCCTCAGAGGTGGAACAGCACATTTTGTGAAGAGCGCTTTATTGAAGCTAACAAGCTCCAGGTTGTTAATGAATGAGTGTTTCCTGTACCTGTCCTTTAAGGCAACAGAAAGGGGTTGGAGAGAGAGAGTTGGACGGAGGGAGGGCTAAAGAGGAAGTGAGAGGAAGCAATTAAGAAGTTCCTTCTCTCCCAAACGTATGAACTGTTCTGCCGTGGCTCTCTGCCCAGAATGGCAAACAATGGAGTGGACATATACTGCACAACAAAGCTTTTTCCTCATTCTTCAATCATTGTTTTATTATTTTCCTTGCCTTTCATATCTCAAACCTACATGCCAAAAGGAAAAAATACAAATTGGTATCATTGACAACTCTATTCCAGTCCTCTTTTTCATCCAACTGGCCCTCCCTCTCCCTCTTTCCATCCCTCACTTTTCCCTGAAAGGCATGTCCATCATCACCTGCCAGCAGACCTAAACCCTCTGAGTTTATACTCTCGTCTACATGAATGATTGCTCTGTTGACATGACTGAATAGGACACACGCAAACACTACCATTCACTCCTGCCAGATCCAGAGCCAGATTTACACATTCTATAAAACTTATAGTTTAACAATAAATCTGCAGGAAGCATCACATGGTGTGTTGATACAACTCCGGGGGAAGGGGTTACCTTTGAGGCCTCACAGACACCTTGAAAACCATTCAACTTTGTTTGCGTCTATGTCTCTCTCTGTGTGTGTGTGTGTGTGTGTGTGTGTGTGTGTGTGTGTGTGTGTGTGTGTGTGTGTGTGTGTCCAACAATATGTGTGCAAAATAGTACTGTAGACCTTTGCAAGATTCTTTTTTTAAATATAACTTATCTTTTTTCTATTTTAGATTGTTCATTGATTAACGACGACATATGGCTTAGCCTCGCATAGGCTAAAGACTGGAATGGTAGCCTAAAATAATCTACAACTTGCTTTTTTTATGTTTTTGATTACACATGACAAGATTACACATGTTAATTCGTAAAATATGTGTTTGTAGGTACTTTGCAGGTATTACTCAGGTATTAACAGTGTTTGTTTCTCTTTAGATTTTTTCTGTGAATTAGCTTATTTGCTAAAATGTCTAAATACCCCTTATAGACAATGTCCTTTGAAGGAAGCACTGTAATACAAACTATCACGGCATGCCGTCACAAAGGTTCTAACGTCAGAAAGTCTCTTCTATTCCGTCAGCAGTCTCAAGGTGGGTGGTTTTGGGTGGGTTTGGGCCTAGTGTTCAGTCTCACCCTGGGACCAGTTTGACTTGGCTGGCTGCTTTATCTCCCACAGAGGGAGTGCGTTCTTCCTACAAGACTGATCCAGAAGAATGTGAGGTCGAAGTCCCCAGTGGCCAGACTTACATAATCTCAGCGTTGAAGCACAGTTCTGCAGGCTGCAGTCGTGAATAACAAGAAATTAGCCCTTATGAGAATGACATGTGAGAAATATGCTCGGCATTTGACACATTGGATTGCAGGGATGCATGGCCAGGATACACATTCTGAGCATGTCAGCTGTGTTTGAGTTTGTTTTCATGTAGAAATGGATGTAAAACATTTTAGATCAGATTTTCTTCCCTAGCCAATTATTATTTTATTCATACATGTTTTTTTTACACAATCTTTTTTTGATCTCAATTTCTTGCACAGAACTACAGCTCTCCAGGAATCCTGCGAGAGAAAGAGGGAGAGCAGAGAGAGGGAAACAGAACAGTGCAGAGGTCCAAGACAGCGAGGGAACCACATCCAATTCTTAAAAACAGATGACATGATTCACTATGCATTCAGCACCGCTCAAAGGCTTCTGCTGCTAGAGCCAAAGATTGTATCTCTCAAAGTCTGCAGTAAAAAGCTCAAGACATTTGCCAAGATTATTATTACTGTTGGCTGTTGTCACTGCATTCAGACAACATTCTTAACTAAATCCTGTCATTTGTAGTATATTTCTCCAACTTTCACAGTCTCATATTTCTTTTGTGTATTGGAGATTCAGACCACCCTACTTGAGATCTAAGGTCTGAAACAAGCGGGTAGAATGGATATAGTTAGAAAAGAGGAAAAATGTTTTGCATTAGTTTAATAGTTAGAGAAAGTGAGCGAGAGAAAATAAAGTAAAAGGTGTAATTAAGGCGTAGAGAAGTGGCAGAAAAAAAGTTTGGGAGTAAAGACAGATGGAAAATGGCAGAAGGAAGAGAGTGAAGGGGGGCTGGAGGATGGTTGATGGTGGATGGGAGTAGCCGTATGAGAGTAATTATAATGACTGATGTTGTTTACTCCCATTTCCCCTTGCATCATTTATTCTGTGGAGGTGGAAAACCCACCCACTCTTTCTTTGTGTTACAGACGAGTGCTACGGAGCGATGCCAAGCCATGTCATAATCTCTCCTCTTCCGCTTACACTGGAAGCATTTATCCTGCCCTCGGCTTCTCTCTTTCCAGCCACCGCGCTTATATTATGCTTCCATTGGAATTCTCTCTTTAACTTTTTCTTTACTTTCCATCTGCCTTTGTTTTTATCCGACTCCCTCCCATCTCCCTCTTTCCAGTTTTTTTGTTTTCATTACTGCTGTGTTGACACGGCTGTGTGTGACTGCTGTGATTGGGCCGAGCACATGTAAGATGTTAGCATGATGTACAGCCGTTTACACTAAGGATGACAAACTGAGGTTGGATGCAGTCATCCTTTCTCCCTCTTGTTTAAAGTAGTCTTGGTGGCACGCACGCACACACACACACACACCAGATGAACACACACCATGCACCCACTTCTTTGTTTAAACTATGCTGTTTGCCTTTGCCAGAAAACATGCAACAATGTATGGAAACAGATGCATCATCTTAAGACACAAAGGGGGGCAGAATAGGGAAAGACAGAAAGAAACCCACAACTAAATATTTTCATCTGCGTCTGGGATTGTTGAGTGAGTACACGATCCTGCAAAGCCAAACAAAACTGGAGCATATGATTTCACATGACTTTGTAGAGAGGAGGAGGGTTTTTAACTGTTGGTCATAAAGGAAATAATAGCGTTACAAATTACTAAAAGTACAGTAAAGTTGAGGAGGGTCTTTCCTTGGTGATGATGGTAAACACTTTGGAATTTGCTAATGATTGGCCCATTCACAAAGAGGAGAGGAGAGATTTTTTTTCTTCCATCTGTGCTTATTGATTCTGGCACCATGACAGATGTCTAATGAGAAACAGAGCTGGACGAGAGCTCTGAGGACCCCAGAGGGAGCCTCAGTCTGGATCAACGCACAGACACATGCAGAGAAAATATACATACAGTTATGAGCACGCACATTCATCCTTGAAGTGCACAGAAATGAGATTATTATTTGCAGACAACGAGAGAATAAAAAAAGTCTCAAATATTCACCAACACTGACCTCCACTGTATGCCTTGTGCTCCTTAAACTTTATTTTTTCAGAAGTTACTGAGGATTCAAATTTTGATACATTTAACTCTTTGCAATTATCAACTTGGTTAATGGCTACCAAACTATCCAGCTCATTCAGACAAAAAGACTAAAAAGCAGTGATGAAAAAATGACAGGTTAATAGTATAAAGTGAGAAATTAGTTCAAAAAACAAAACACGATAACCATGAAAGAAAAAAAAAAATTTCTGTAACATTTCTGAGCTGATCACAGGGCTGATGGTTCATTTCCTAGCTCTTCATGTCCATATGACATATGAACGTGTCCTTGAGCAAAGCTCTGAAACCAAAGACCCTATCATTGCTGCAATCAGTGTGTGAGCGTATACTTAAGGGAGGGAAAGAATGTGAATGAAAGTGCTATAAAACTTCACTACTGATATAGTTGCTGTCCAAATGGAGAAGAGACAACAGAAGGCTTTAGAGACAGAGAGGAAAAGAAAACAGTGAAAGTCAAATAAACTCAGACACACTCATATGCTGTTTTCTTTCATATCTAAATGCTCTCGCTCTCTCTCTCACACACACACACACACACACACACACACACACACACACACACACACACAGAGACAGACACACGCACACAAAAACAGTGACATGCCTAAAGTGTAAGTTGTCAGAGAAGGATTTAGAGCAGGAAGTGTGTAATTATCTTGGACAGAGGGGCAGATAGATGGATGTGTGTGTTTAACACTCCCACTCAATTTCCCTGCAATCTGCTGGACTAATGGTAAGCAGGAGTGTGGTTATGTGTGTGTGAGTGATTTCATGCATTTGAAACACTATAAACTGAATCCCCATTTTAAGCTGATGTTCATAAAACTACTAGTCTGAGAGTAACGATTCTTACAATAAAAAAAGGACCAAACACTTTTTGTCCACTGCAAGTATATTTTTAAAAACACACGGCGTCGTACAGTAC
>NW_011365677.1:0-2289 GCF_000735185.1 Notothenia coriiceps | reverse complement strand
TTGTTTTGTCCGCGAAACAATACATTTAGACTGCATTCATTGTTTTGGATAGTGCAAACAGGTCACGCACCTTACCTTACTGATTTTCAAAAATCATCAGACGAGTCCTTCGGTGGGCGGGGAAAAAACGTAGTTCGTCAGAATCGTCACTTCCTGTACTGACAGTGGAGGTGTCCTGAGAGTGGAGGTCTGCACCGGAACTGTCCTGAGAGTGGAGGTCTGCAGGCAGACCCCTCTCGATTTCATTGCCCTCTCCCGGTTTCCCCCCGGGGTCATATTTCTCCCGCATTTCTCCCGATTTCTGACAAAATCAGATTTACTCAGGACTGTTTCCACTCGGACTTTAATACAGCTACAACATTGTTTGGTTTCCATGGTAACGCGTTTCTTTAGTAGCGCGCGCAACTGAAAGTCTGAGAGGGTGAGCTCCGGCGATCCACTAGCACCAACCCCACCCCCGCGGTGGTTTTGAAAGAGTAAGTAAGTAAGAGAGTAAAAGGACTTTTGAGGAGGGGTTTGAGACAAAAGGGTTTTCTGTGTTAAAAACAGGAAACTGGATGAGAACAAAGTCAGTTTTTCCCCTCAAAACAGTCATAATAACTCAATTGTAAGTTTAATTTCTCGTATGTCATTAATCAGCCTTGTCTTCCATTGCCAAGCATTTAGTATTTTTAGCGTAGGCGAGTTTACAATGGCAGAAATCTCTCTTTCATTCAGTCATCGTAGAGTCATCGTAGTATTCATCATCATCCCTCTCACATTTGGATCATTCTGTGGTGTGTAAAGTACAAATCTTACACTATTAATATATAATTTCCTGCCAACATCAGCTGAAGTTTGTTGACTTTGTGGAATAGCGTTAGCGGTTAGCTTTCTTCCGATTATGATTCCTTTGTTCGGGAGGTTCTTACTAAGCTCATCTTTTCTATAACAAATGTTTGATGGGATTACTGTTACTGGATAAAGCAGATTTCCTTGCAGTCTGAGTGTCATGGGAACTCAGTGTATTGTATAAACGGACTATCAGAATATCTGCATGCTTGATAGCAATCCATTCAACCCCATTTTGTTCTTGTGAGCCTTGGATGTGTCACATTAACACAAACACACACACACACACACACACACACACAGGATTTGGATCGATTACATCCGCTAAACAGGAGAGATTTGATGCTGAGCTTCAGCGGCTGAGTGTCTGCAGGTTGTCCACAAACTGCAGCAGTACATCGTGTTCCCCTCCGCCTCTTCAACGACAAAACAACGTGTCCTTGGATGTGCTCAAATCAAACAGTATTATGAACATATCTCATTCTGGCTCTGTTTTCCTTCATTTGATTAGAATCTGCTTCTCAAAGACACATGGTTATTAGGTGTTATTATATTGTGTTTATGTTTGCAGGCTTGTGCTTTGGATGACGTGCTGAAAGGAGCTCTAATGGGGCCAGAGGTGCAATTCTTCTTTTGATGGTGTTTTCATTTCACAGTGTTTTGCAGCTTTACCAAGAAAAATCACTGTGTCTTTTTCTTGTCACTTTGTGTGAAAGGACTGCTAGGGACAGTGATGGATTACAGTTATTATTACTGTTATATAATACTGTTATTGTCCTTGTACTGTCATGAATGATGTCAGTTGTTTTGCCATTTAAACTGTCACCAAGAAAGCCATGCTAGCAGCTCACTAAGAAGGCGTTCACATCAGGGATACATAGATTTTAACTTTAAAAGCGAATGTTGGGCTATAAAGGAACTACAGCACGGTCACATGACTTCACGTCACCACCGCTAAGCTAAAGGTGGCTAATGTTGGGCTATAAAGGAACTACAGCACGGTCACATGACTTCACGTCACCACCGCTAAGCTAAAGGTGGCTAATGTTGGGCTATAAAGGAACTACAGCACGGTCACATGACTTCATGCCACCACCGCTAAGCTAAAGGAGGCTAATGTTGGGCTATAAAGGAACTACAGCACGGTCACATGACTTCACGTCACCACCGCTAAGCTAAAGGTGGCTAATGTTAGGCTATAAAGGAACTACAGCACGGTCACATGACTTCACGTCACCACCGCTAAGCTAAAGGTGGCTAATGTTGGGCTATAAAGGAACTACAGCACGGTCACATGACTTCACGTCACCACCGCTAAGCTAAAGGTGGCTAATGTTAGACTATAAAGGAACTACAGCACGGTCACATGACTTCACGTCACCACCGCTAAGCTAAAGGAGGCTAATGTTGGGCTATAAAGGAACTACAGCACGGTCACATGACTTCAAAAATGGCACT
>NW_011365676.1:0-2652 GCF_000735185.1 Notothenia coriiceps | reverse complement strand
GTTCGATAAATGGATGTTTTCAAAGTCAATGAATAATCGTATTTAATAATCATGATATTAATTATTGAGCAACATAATCGAGCAGCCCGTGTGTGTGTGTGCGTGTGCGTGTGTGTGAGAGAGTGACAAGAGCTATATTCAGAGCTCTGCTGCCTTGGCAACAATCTTTCATCGTTGCTGTTGTATGATTGGTGTTTAGCTACGGTATTTAGCGTCTACAGCACTTCCGCTTTTAGGGTTGACGTAGCCCAAACGTCGCCCGGAGGTCCCCCGGTGTTGTTGCGGGAGCTGCTGCGCTAGCTAACGCTCCACTAGCTAACGCTCCACTAGCTAACGCTCCACTAGCTAACGCTGCACTAGCAAAACAAACGCTGATTTCTTTTGCAAAAGGTGCAGCGGGCTTCAAACACGTTCCTCTCCACTGGTTTCAACCAAGCACTAAATGAGATGTTTTCCAACCAAATACGGTTGAACTTACACTTCCCCATATTCATTTGTAAGTAGATTCGAAGATACATGAGTTTCTGACTGCCGCTAGCTATACGGCGCTGGTTGCTAGGTTACTAGCTGGGTGTTCTCCAATAAGGGGCCGGGAGGGAAACAAAGTTAGTGATTACTGGTTCCATGTTGATTTAATTCAATACAAATTGTTGGGGGGAACTGAAAGGCTATTACCGTACTGGTTACTTTGCGTGCGTGCGCGCGTGTGTGCGTGAATCTATCGTGCTGACTGCACCGATTTGATTGGCTTAGTAGCGTCACCTCCTTAAAACATTAAACAATAACTTTTTTAAACCTTTTTATTTTTATGTTTTAAACATATTGTATAAAACTCCCCCACTACTTGGACTATTCCTTGCACCCCTCTAGAATAAGCCTGAATGGTCTCAACCATATTGCATCAGTAACGTGCACTTGTTATTATAACAAGATCGCAAGGACACTGGTAGCGATCGGAAAATTGAGTGTTGTTCAGTTTGTGTGTTGTGGAACATGCGTGTCCGTGCATGAAAATATACCACACACCCAATTACAATTGCATGTTCAATTCACTACCCTGGAAGTTAATACAGTTGTTAAAGTTGGAACAGCCTGTGGACAGCCGTTCTTCCTTGCATGTCAGTCGCCGACACCTTCTTACAGAGGACAGGCACATCTAGCTGCAGCACGACCCGTATATTTCCGCACGCCGTGTTCTCAAGACATATTTTTTTTAACATTTTCAACATGGTGGATAAATCCTTATATGCTCCCGGCAACACACTGAACGTCAACGTCAACGTCCTTATTACACTCACCCCTACTTTAGTGGGAACAATGAGTCTGCGTCTTTGATGCACACAGGAATAAACGCAGATAACACTCTGGCTGCAGCCTTTACCGGTAAATGCTTTTGATCAAAGTCAATGCGGAAAACCTGCACTCACACGTAGGTGGAGGTGAAGGGAATTAGCACTTTTACAGCCTTTTTGGCGAGGTGGGGGAACTCGGTCTCCACAGACAGCCACAAGTGGGCAAGTGTCACTTTACTCGTCTTTTTCTCGTTCTTTTGTGTCTCACGCTGCGCCTCCCCTGAAGCTCTCTGGCGCCCCCCAGGGGAGGGGCGCCTCACACTTTGAAAACCGCTGATCTACAGAGATCGGGCATCAGAATAGACCGGCAACTATTCTTTTACCGTTCTGTTTTAATTTCACAATAAAGTTAGTAGTAATAATTTGTTTTGATATTATTGTTTTTTATTAACTACTAGACCGCTGGGTCATGTTAAGACCATATTTTCTGTGTTGCTGTGGGGTTTATCCATCGCTTTTGTGTTACAAATATCAAAACAATAACAAAATATATCCGTCGTAAACTAAACCAGAAACAGCAATATATTTTATTTTGTTAATACTGTAAACTTGACAGCTTTTTAACCCGCACCTCCTACTGGTTAAAGCACGTTATTACACGTTTGGAGTCATTGCAATGTAGGAAGATTGTGTTGCTTTTTAATTACTGTTAAAATGCCTTTTTCCTAATGTTTTTCCTAAAGTCTTTCCTAATGTCTTTCATTTTTGTAAAGCACTTTTGAATGTGTTATATTTGATGAAAACATTTAAATATTAAGAGTACATACAAAATAGTGCATTCATGTGATGACTTTCAAATACCTCTCTGAAAAACCAACACCTTACCGTGGTAGAGAGGTTTGTGTGCCCTGATGAACCTGGGGGCTGTGTTGTCTGGAACCTTGTGTTCCTGGTAGGGTCTCCCATGGCAAATTGGTCTCAGGCAAGGGGCCAGACTAAGATTGGTTCACAAGACCTCATGAAAGACGACACACGAAGTGAGGATACCCGGCCCGGAGAAAGCCCGGGGTCCCCTTGTGGAGCCAGGCCCAGAAGGAGGACTCGTCGGCGAGCGTCTGGTGGCCGGGCTTGCCACGGAGCCCGGCCGGGCACAGCCCGAAAAGGCAACGTGGGCAACACCTCCGCTTCTCCATCCCGCGGGCCCACCACCTACGGGAAACAGCGATGGGGTCGGGTGCGCTGCCAGAAGGGTGGCAGTGAAGGCAGAGGGTCTCGATGGACCAGACCCGGATGACAGAAGCTGGCTTTGGGGACGTGGAACGTCACCTCTCTGGGGGGAAAGGAGTCGGAGCTTGTGCGG
>NW_011365675.1:0-2800 GCF_000735185.1 Notothenia coriiceps | reverse complement strand
AACGTCAGGATGCTCTCTATGGTGCACCTGTAGAAGGTCAGGATCCTCTCTGGTGCACCTGTAGAAGGTCAGGATGCTCTCTCTGGTGCACCTGTCAGGATCCTCTCTATGGAGCACCTGTAGAAGGTCAGGATCCTCTCTATGGAGCACCTGTAGAAGGTCAGGATGCTCTCTATGGTGCACCTGTAGAAGGTCAGGATACTCTCTATGGTGCACCTGTAGAAGGTCAGGATCCTCTCTATGGTGCACCTGTAGAAGGTCAGGATCCTCTCTATGGTGCACCTGTAGAAGGTCAGGATCCTCTCTATGGTGCACCTGTAGAAGGTCAGGATCCTCTCTATGGTGCACCTGTAGAAGGTCAGGATCCTCTCTATGGTGCACCTGTAGAAGGTCAGGATCCTCTCTATGGTGCACCTGTAGAAGGTCAGGGTCCTCTCTATGGTGCACCTGTAGAAGGTCAGGGTCCTCTCTATGGTGCACCTGTAGAAGGTCAGGATCCTCTCTATGGTGCACCTGTAGAAGGTCAGGGTCCTCTCTATGGGGCACCTGTAGAAGGTCAGGGTCCTCTCTATGGGGCACCTGTAGAAGGTCAGGATCCTCTCTATGGTGCACCTGTAGAAGTTGCAGAGTATCTTGCAGTAGGCCACTGTAGTTGAGCACAACCATAGATACCCTATTGATCCTAATTCAAAGCTAATAAAGTGTAAAATATAAGATGTATAGCTTCTTCTCAATTAGGCCTTGAACATATTTGTCGCTTATCCAAGAGACTTCATCAGTTTACTTTAAATCTTTGGCTGATAGGTGTGTATTTTTTGAAAGTCCTTGGAAAACACTGAATTGAGTAATAACACCATTGTTTTGTATGTGAGGTATGTGTTGGAGTAAGTATTCTGGTATGTGTCAGCAATGTGACAGTGAGAGTTTGTGTGTAGATATGTGTGCAACCGGGTGTGGAATCCGAAACCACCTGTTGAAGTTATTCAGTACAGGTGACTCACATCTCTTCCTGTCTGTTTAGTCTAAAGTCTTTGCTTGGTAAACACACACGTCAGTCTTTAGTTTGCTCTGTATTTATATAGGAACCTGTTCTTCATCTTCATCAAACTGTAATCCTGAGCTCTGCTAAACTCAGCATGGACACTTTATGTTTCAAAAAAGCTCCTGAAGCAATTCTTATTGGAAAGATAAGAGCCACACACTGACAGAACTCCCTGCATCAGATAAAGGAGAGAGTAAAGGAATTCAAATGGGTAATCATTTACTACCTACTAATCGCCAATGATATAGCATTAGTAGAGATAATTTAAAGTTACTTGTCTGTTTTAAACAGTTTAATATATTTTAGTTTATGGACTCTACATGAACAAAAAAGCTTCTTAACAACGTTATATTGAGTTTATGATGTGAAATTTTCCCAGTTGTTGGTCAAATAAAGTTCAAACAATTGCTCAAAATAATTAATAATTTGGAAATTCATTGATAAGTCTTAATGACTAGACTAAAACTAGCTAACATATCAGAAAATAGTTTTTAAAAATAGCTTTTATTTTTAAATGTACCCTCTTAACCAACAAATACTTAATTTACTGTCATGACAAAGAAATCTTCACATTTAAAAAGCTGGAATCACAAAACATATTTGCCAGGAAAGCGAGCAGCTCTTTAATCAATTATAAAATGAAGCAAATCTATCTTCTACTTATTGTTGCAGCTCTGATATTCATGAAATCATTACATATTCAATAAAAATAACATGTATGATGATGCATATCAGTACTGCAAAAGAGGGATCAATTTTCCCAGTTGACTCTGTACTGCAGGCTTTCATGTGTTTTACATGACACTTCTGATTGTTATACGCTCTTCTTCTTCTTCAGCCTTTAATTTGATGGATGTACCCACACTCCCAGCCAACAGGAAGTGCAACGATAAGACAAAGCTGCAAAAAAAATAGATGTTAGCCCTTGAAATGTTCCGCTTGAGATGAAAGTCAAACAAAGAAGTGCTGCGTCAGTGCGCACAGCCTTTTAATCCAGATGTCAGTTTCATGTCCACTGGGCATTAGATGACATCACTGCAGTTCAGAGCAGGAGGATTACAGCGGCCTGCAGCCGGAGTTTAATATTAATGAGCCTGTCCAACATGATGATGTCAGAGAGAAGGAGCAGGGAGCAGGTGCAGGCCTGCAGCATCAAGTGCTGATGCCCAATCACTGCATGTCTCCCCAAGGACATGACTGGAACATTTACATAATCTGTGTGTGTGTGTGTGTGTGTGTGTGTGTGTGTGTGTGTGTGTGTGTGTGTGTGTGTGTGTGTGTGTGTGTGTGTGTGTGTGTGTGTGTGTGTGTGTGTGGCCTAGCATTACTATCCTTGTGGGGACCTAAATCTGTTTACACAGTCACTCGCCTCCCTTGGAGGTCCCCATGAGGGGAATCATTAGTTTTAGGGTGAAGACTTGGTTAGGGTTACCCCTAGATTCCACCGGGTCCGTCTGCGTGGCGTTACGGCTGCGCTGCGGTTTTGGTCCGGTGTCATACCCTACCGGGCGCGTTTCAGAAGTATTTCAGAAGCGGAACGTCTTGCCTGCCAGCTCGCAGTTTATTTGGGGGATGGGCCGGATGCTCTGACCGGTCCACTTCCTGTCCGGCGCCTCTGCAACGCCTCGCGTTACGTCGAAAAATAGACTTCAATCCTATTTCGAGCGGAGCCCAGCGCCGAGACGCTTCTAGGACGCTTCTGAGCCGTAACGCGGCGCGTCTGGTGGAATAGCACCCATTGACTACAGTGGCCGCGAT
>NW_011365674.1:0-1936 GCF_000735185.1 Notothenia coriiceps | reverse complement strand
CAACACTGGATGTCTTTCAGTCGCCAACATGTGTTTTCGAGACACTGATACTAACGGGGAAATCCTGCAGGACTCAAATGCCTCGTCTCTGTTCCCTCACTCATTTGGGAGTGATTACCCATCAGCCCCGGGGGTGCAGAGGAAAGGCACCGTTACCCCCGGTCTGCACGTTGTTTCTCTTTCAGAAACACAGAGGACTGTTTGTATGAGGCGATCACAGACACGCTGCAAACGGTGTCCGCCAAAAAGTCGAGTCCAGTGTCTATGCAGTGTCATTTTGATTTGTTATAGTTTGGGAAGATTGAAAATCGTTAGGGAAAGCCAGCTAAGTCGGTAGGCGGTAGAAACATGTCAAAAGCGGTAGACTACCGCCCAAATCGGTAGGGTTGGCAGGTATGCAATGGTTTGGAAAGTGGCGCTGTACCTTAATAATCTAAAGGCCTGTATTTGCGTGCATTTCCTGTTCGGAAAGTGGCAATGTACTGAGAGTGGAGGTGTCCTGAGATTAGCGCCTGCAGGCAGGCTCCATGGACCTGTCAGCTCCGGACTGCGCAAAATGCGTACATGAAGCGCTACGTCATGAACGCAATAAATCTACCCTCGTGGGGGCGCGCTCATGTGATTTGCTTAGAATTGAGGAGACATCTGATTGGCTATAGATAGAAAAAATTACAAGTACGAATCGGGTGAGCGTCAGGGGAGTCTCAAAAAAGCCACACACGAATGCACAGCGACCCATGCACAGAAAGCGGTTTGTGTTTGCAGGTTCAGAGGTTTTAAACGGAAAAAAAATATGTGAGGATCAAAAATACATTCAGTGTGTAAAACTTTTTTGTGCATTTGGATTTGAAACGGAACACATTTGTGTGTGCATTGAAAAATACAAGTGTGAATCCTTTTGCGGATCATGAAACACAAGTGTGAATCCTTCTGTGTGCATGTGTGTATTATGAGACTGTTCTGAGCCCATATACTTTGTACCCTGCACATTTTTCCGTCATGTTTTGCTGTTTTTAACCTTTTAAAAATATTTTTAATTAATTTGAAGGTGTCCTTGAGTGTCGGTGAAGCAGCCTCAAAATAAAATATTTTAGTATTATTTGTTATTATGATACAGTGATTTACTCAAACGCGCATTAGGACAGACACTTTCATAACTCCTCATAGTGGAGATGTTGCATGTCCATTAAACATGGTCGTCCATAGCTCCATTTAGCATTGGCCACGGGCCTGATTCATGTCCCAGAGCACTTTGTGGAAAAATAATGGTGTGCCTTCTTTAATAGTGTTGATATGGCTCCACAGTACCGCAGCCATTTGTTTTGGGGGATGGGGGGGTCTCTGCTGCTGCACACTCTGTAGCCGTGTTACAGCTGTGACTCTTTACACACTGGCTCCCATCCCCAGTTCACATGTTTCTGATAGAGTGAAACACTGTTGGTCTCTCCTCACTGTTCTTTGCTCTCTTGGTTCTGCAGAGGCAGCTCTATGTAGGGTAAGTAGCTTTGAAGACTTCACTGTTAATCACTCAATCACTCATCTAATATCCTAACGGTTTGCTCGTGGATCTGATTTAACATGATGATTTGGAATATTGAGCACCATCACCTTTCCCATGCTGATAACAGGATTACTGACAGTCAGCATGAAATGATCACATGTTCTGTGGAACTCACTCACCCTCACATCCGTGTCTTCTTGCTCATAGTGTTGCAGTGAAATGAAGGTAATAACTCTTTAAGGCCAGCCTGGTGAGTGGTGCTCCAGTGTCAGGCTGTTTCCCGCCTCACACAGACTGCTCCCAGTGGTTGTGGTTGCAGGTGCTGGGTAAACTGGCATCCCCCCTAGGTACATTGGCCATTTGCACAGCTACCAAGTGGTTTCGGGAACAATCTGAAACATTGTATCATTCACATTGAAACCCCCTTTAGGCCAG
>NW_011365673.1:0-8208 GCF_000735185.1 Notothenia coriiceps | reverse complement strand
TTCCACCCGAAGACCCCGGCCGGAAGTCCAGCAGCTTCTACTGAAGCCTTCTGAGTAAATCGCCAGAACGCCGACACCTCCTCATCTCCACCGCTCCCACGTTTTATTTTGTGTTGCCATAAATTAGTCTCTCTGCGTTTGTGCGCTGGGCTAATGCTAATAATGCTAATGCCAGCAAATAAAATGGCGGCTTCGCAAAACTTTTCAGAGTTTTACCTGGTGTGGTTTGCAATTCGCCCAGCCAATCAGAAATTGGAACTTTTTTCTCCCCAGGAAAGTACCTGCTCTCTGGCAGGGTCTGAAAAGGGGGCAAAAGTTCTCATGAACTAAGTTCTCTTTTTAGTGTGAACGCAAAATCCTAGGAACTATCGGAACTAAATAGGAAAAGTACTCCGGTGTGAAAGCGCCTAATCACTGTGAAACTTCTGATATTCAAATACTCTGAATTAATGTCAAAGTATTGCAGTTGAAACAGATATAATGGAAATATATCTTATACCCAGAACTTGTATCAAAGTAATACAAGAGTTGTGTGTAGAATTTTTAAATCCTTTGCTTTGCTATCATCTAGTGGCGATGTGAGGAATAACACTGAGGCATTTGGACACTTTTTTAAAGCAGAACTAAGACAATGAGAACAAGTTAAAAGATGGAATAATCACATATAAAATAAACACTTAGTATTTTTGTATCACTGATTGAAACAAGATTTACAATATTCAAGTTTATTAAGTGCTTCAAGTTTAATTCAGCTTGTTTCATTCTTGTTATAGACTGACTAGTTTCCCCTTCCTTGTTAGTGAACATTACAGCTATAATAATGACATTTTCAGGATTGATTCTAGAGATAATGGTTTGCGCTTGCTATAGTGAGAAGCACCTTTAATTTACTAAAGGGGGCGATAAGACCATATTATATTCCTTTATCCTGAGAGAAATTGCTGTGCAGCAGTTATGGAACAAAAGTGCAAATATTCAATTATAACGTATCTAGATAGGCAGAGAGATTGTGAGTCATAACAGTGTGATAATAGAGACATGTTGGGATAATAAAGGTGTTTTTTTCTCACACAGGGAGTAGTGGAGTTCTCTCTCTGCCTGCTGTTCGCTAAGCTGGTCAGCTACACCTTCCTGTACTGGCTGCCTCTCTACATCTCAAATGTTGGTATGTATTAGCACACTGTCTTTATTTAATGTTGTTCTAATTCGAGATACTAATACTATCATCCATGTCATATGGTTTAACCATAGACTGTATATATAAATGGACGTAGTGTCCGTGACGTCACCCATAGGATTCTGCAGAGTTGCCGAGAAGCCCGTAAGGCCCAGATACACCGGCCAGTCACCTGAGAAGTCGCCGACACCGATTGTTGCGTCGCCGGACTCTCCTGCGTAATTGCCGACTTCGCGCACTGGAACCAGACTGGAACACACCGCAAATCCGAGCCGAGCACGTATGAACTGCGCATGCGTGAGTGGCAATAACTCTCCTTACCAGCAGGCGGCGGTAGTGTGTATTCATCATTCAAAAGAGGCAACAACCGGAACAACCGGAAGACAGAGAAGAAGAACAGACTCCGTGATATAAACAAACAACAAATAGCGTTTTTCTTTCCATTTTCACTCTCGTCCATTGAAAACATGAACGAACAGGAGCAGGACGAACGGGAGGTACTGGAGCTAGCAGCCCTTGGACTCAAATCATTTGTTTACCTCCCTCACTTCCGTTAACGCTTCTCATGCACTGATTCGCTAGCTGAACAGCCAATCAGTGTTATCCCTTTGTCCGACTTCCGGTGGTGTTCCCGACGCCGATTCAACATGTTGAATGGCCACTAGATGAACTGCAGTTTGAGGCACTTCCGTATTAGACTCCCGGCTGTTCCCCAGAGTTTGCCGCTTGGGTTTAACCTACATCATTTAATCATTTTTAATTTGAGATTTTTTTTTTTCATCTTCAGCACATTTTGACGCAAAAGAGGCCGGCGATATGTCGACGCTGTTCGATGTTGGAGGAATCGTTGGTAAGCTTTGAGTCTCAACAGGTTGATCATGTGACTTTATCCAACGTGTTTATGAGGGAAGAAATAGAGGGTAAAAATTAAGAAGACTTAAATTATTTGTTTGCTTCCATAATCTTCAGCTTAGACCTTGTCATTGCAAGGAAAACATCCGGTCTGCTAATCAATACCTCTAAAATCATGAATAGATCAAAGCAGAAGCTCTGATCATATTGTTTCTGTTATCATTACAAGAGGACATCTCTAATGAACCTAAGGTCTATCTATCTGCTTCAAGTTTAAAATGTTTTGTTATTTTGAAATGGGGTTCCTTCCTAATATCATGTTTGACTAAGAACATAGCAAAGTGACATTTTAGATAAACATGATCTGACCTGTGCGTGTGCGTGTGTGTGTGCGTGTGTGTGCGTGTGTGTGTGTGTGTGTGTGTGCTTGCAGGCGGCATCGCGGCAGGCCTGGTGTCGGACTACACGGGTGGGAGAGCGACGACCTGCTGCTTCATGTTGATCGCTGCAGCCCCAATGGTGAGTATTATCTAATAAATCTCATTATTTTACAACTGCACAGTTTGATGACACATTTGCAAAGTCACTTTTTCAACCAGTGGCTCTGTGGACTGATCAAAGTCAGTAATCCCCTGCCACAAAAGCTGACAAGTCACAGTTTAAACCTCGTCAATGTGAGTGGACTGCAGACGGCCCAAAGAAAAACAGACAATGAGAGCCCAATTGAACCATTGTGTTTTAATAATGATTATGTCAATAGCCGCTGATTCCAAATATTTTAATGATTGCAAATATACTGAAATAAGAGACTGTCTCTTTATTTGTGTTATTGTGTGTTATTTGCAATATTCATGCTAATGTTTTTTCTCTTCATGTTTCAGCTTTTCCTCTATAATTACATCGGGCAAAGCAGCATCGGTGCTACAGTCGGTAAAAGCACTTTAAATAATTATAGTTTGGTCTCTCTGTAAGGTTTTATTTTTTCCCGCAATAATTAACCAATTCAAAAAGAAAACTTATGAGATTTTACCAAAAATGCTTTCTAAGATTAATGCTTTCCTCTGAACTGAAAGCAGGCTTGTTTTGTTTAAAAAGCACAAAATGAGTTGACTTTGAAACTGAATTTATTTATCTACAATGTCGAAAACACATTGATTTTTTTATTGAAAGGAAATGGTTTTAGAAACAGTGTTTTTTCTCCATGTGAAGGTATGCTGCTGCTGTGTGGAGGCCTGGTGAACGGCCCGTACGCTCTCATCACTACGGCTGTGTCTGCTGACCTGGTAAGACCTGATGCAGAATCACAATCTGTTGTTTTACCAAGTAGGTTTACACATACGAGGAATTTACTTTGGTATGTGCATACAAAGACCCAGAAAGAAGAAAACGTAGCAAAACATATACAATAAAAACAGACTATTTCAAAAAACGTTTAAAGCTATTTTAACAAACTCTTTTAAGACTATTTTAAAATATTTACAAATGACAAATACTGTATATCAAATCTTTAAATTTAAATCTGATAGTGGGAATCCCCTAGTCTCTGCCTTATATAGATTAGACATTCAAACCATACTCGCTACTTAAAGTCTTTACAGTGGTGGAATGTAACTAAGCACTTTTAATCAGGCACTTCTTTAGGTTTCATTTTGAAGTATTTCCATTTTATGCGTTTTGGTATATTGTGATTATAATGCTTTTCTATTTTGTGTTTTGTGTAACTAGGGAACACATGAGAGTCTGAGAGGAAACTCCAGAGCGTTGTCAACAGTAACGGCCATTATTGACGGGACTGGTTCAGTAGGTACGTACGGAAGCTTCGGATCCGATCAAGCCTGTATTATTCCTGCTGACGAACAAACAGACTGAACCAAAAACAAAACCTGTAACTTGTATTATTCCATATTAAGATATTATATTTGATTTCAGGCGTTACATTTTCCTCTCTTCCCTTTGTATTGAACATTTGATGAACCCATTTTAGCACTTTATAACGCTTTCTAGGTAATGCTTCTAAAAAAGTCTAAAGAGTCGTGTGTGTGTGTGTGTGTGTGTGTGTGTGTGTGTGTGTGTGTGTGTGTGTGTGTGTGTGTGTGTGTGTGTGTGTTCGTGTGTTCTCCAGGTGCTGCGGTGGGTCCTCTGTTAGCAGGTCTGATCTCCCCCACCGGCTGGAACAACGTCTTCTACATGCTCATCTCTGCAGACCTCCTCGCCTGCCTGGTCAGAAACACTCCTTCATTCCCTGAACTCTTTAAGATCTTTTTGTCATTACTGCTTATAAAAGTCAAGTAGCAACACCCGGACTGACCCATTGTTTGTTTGTTTGTCTTCAGTTTTTGACCAGGCTTGTTTACAAAGAAGCTCAGGGTTGGTGTCGACGAAGCCCATGAGCCAGAGGGTAAGTACTGATAGCATTTTACTTAAACATATTATATTGGCTTTTTTGAAACAAACAAAACAAAATAGTCAGGAGGCGTTAAACTTAGCTTGACTGGAAGCAGCCTGGCTCTGTCCAAATAGAATAAATCTATCAACCAGCACGTTACTTAACCCTACTAACATATTATATCTCGTTTGTTGTAGAATAGTATTAAATAGAAAAGCAGAACATTTTGTGAAAGCTATCATTTGTCAGTTTTTTCGTTAGTATGTGCTCATCGATTGTAATATGATTAATTTGAGCTCTTTAGATATGCTAGTATGTAGATTTGTTTAACTGTGGAAAAAACCAGACCCTTATCTCCTGTTTCCAGTCTTTGAGCTAAGCTAATAAACTGTTTCACGTCTTTCCTCAGGTTTATTTCCTAATATGTCATACTTCAGGTTCAAAGCAATCTGAAAGATGATCAAACTGCGGTGCGAACAAAGAAATCAAGGGAAAATGCAGAAACTGACCTCAGGATACTTTGGGACAAACCTTTTCCGTTTAAGCAGAATGGAAACCAGCGGAGCCACCAGCAGAAGATTCACGGCACTAAACGAACAATTGAAGCCTTCTTCTTATTTTGAAGCAGAGAACAAAATGTCTTTATGGAGACAAACCTTTTTTATGACTAATCTACTCTTTTTTGCTTGTTTGTTTTAATAATCTTTTATCATTAAACTGTGCATTTTTTTACTTTTCTGTCTTTGAAGTTTTTACATCAATCACCATTTCACATTATATAGTATTTTGTCATTAAATGGAGAACTTTCAGTCCTGAGGAACATTTCTGTACGTAAAACCAAGTCCAGGGTGACAAAGAAAACAACAATCACATCAACATATAAGTAATGTTATTTATTTACTGTCTGAAAAGAAGCTTTGGATTGTCTAGAAAGGTTTTATATCCAAGTAACTTCACTAAACTCTGACCTCTGAATACAGACAGACTTCAGGAGGTGCTCTCAGATAGAAACAATTAGATTGACCAATTAAAAAGAAAAGCCAAACCCTGATTCTTTCCTCATTTTAATTACAGAAGACAACAGTTAATATGGGTCTAGGGTTAAAAGTGAAAAAGGATCAGAGGATCACACAGCTCTGTTCAAACCTTCAGCAAAGAAAACTCCACTTTAGTTTTAAAAAAAAAAGGTATCTGCTGTTACGAAAGAGCCATAGACATGGGACGGACTACCAGTGTTGGTCTTGGTTTCCTTGTGGGATTTAATAACTAAATAACTAAAGCTAACCTAATTCCTCGGTGAAAAGCAAGGCGAAAAATACATATGTTTTGATTTATCACATGTGAAATAGGAACAACAATCAATCACATTTGAAATAACCAAAGCAGTTCTGACTTTATTCTGAGTACAAATGCTCTTATTTTTTTTGAAGTTTTCACCAAGATAATAAATTAGCTCTGGGAACAAAATGTGCTAAAGAGTAGTCCGGCAGGGAACATAAAATGAGCAGATGATCATGTTTTGACAAACAAACATCAATGAGAGTCTTTTTGGAGTGCGAAGAATCATTAATAATGAACAGAACTGCTTTTGATGGATCTTGTAGAAATATAATTGACCCACATTCATACAAAAATTAATCCTAGACAGGAAGGTAAACTGACTGTCTCTGTTGTTATCACAAATTATAGAAATTATGGCTAAAACAGCAATAATTAGACCCAAGTTGCAATAAAACACCTTTAAATAACCGATAACTAAATTGAAAAGCTGCTCTGTACATTGAAATAAGGTTAAATATAAGGCATTTTGCTCCGGTCATGATGAACCCCTTTATTTTGACTGCGTATTTATTCAGATGGGCGAGCAGTAAATGGTATTGAATCAAACTCACTAATACAATATTCACTCAAATAAAAACATATAATAAACAGCCATGACTGTAGACAGCAAAAATATGGCAGAAAAAGCAACAGTTTAGCACACAAACATCAAATAAAGTATTTGAGTTGAACAGGTTTGCAGATGAGAATCCTCACTAGTGTTTCAGATACCCTGCAGGTCGTTCTGTGTGATCGCCCCCTTTGCAGCTGATCTACACCGAGTCAATGAACACAGATCAAACAGCTTGAGGCTGTCCTAACAGCAGTTGGTGTGGTGTGTTTGCAGTCCTCTGCTGTTCTTTCTTATGGGGTTTAGCCTTAAGCTGTGTAACCCTGTTCATAACGAGCGTTATTACTCCTTCACAAATCTTCATTGTACATCCTTCTCAAAACAAAAGCTTCATGTGGTACAGTTCATGTTTCTCAGTGATGATACGCTGCAGGGTTCCACGTCCGATACCAAGACCTGAGAGGATCACAAGATTGTAAAGTAAATGTTCCCAAGTGCAAATTTGAGATACTTGAACTTTAGTATCAAGTTTATACTACCTTATTTCTAATCCACTACATTTTATCGCCTTCCTGTCAAGTGAAAACTCTGGATTTGTTGATTTTGAATGTTTCTGATGAAGTGCCATTAATGATGAAGACTATTCCTACTTCTTATGTTAAATTAACATTTTATAAAGCTTCTTGTATCAGCCTGAAAATGCATCTTCAAAAAATAAGTAAGAGTTTGAATGCAGAATTGTACGGAGCCCCTAAAGGGACATGAAAAAAAAAAAAAAAAAAACAGAGAGAGAAAAAAAAATGTCAGGATAACGAGAAAGTATCTCGTGCGCACGAGATACTTTCTCGTGCGAACGACTTAGTATCTCGTGCGCACGAGATACTAACCCGTTATCCTGACTTTTTTTTGGGGAGAAAGTTACCGGTGCGCCAAGGAGGAAGTGAAGCGCACAGGACACAACCATTTCATTGCAGACTGTTATGTTTACGTGGGGAAATGACAGTGCATTATTTGAGATATATTTCGTACTCAGACTTCACTTTAAGGACATTTCGGCCAGGGGTGTGTGGTCACTCCAGGAGGCAGCGGGACGTGTAACTCAGAGAAGAGCAGCACCAGCGCTCAAAGAGCTTTTACGCACCGCCTTCTGTGTGTACCTTCATTGAACAGCTATAAAGAGTGACCACAGGCCGTTTTAACCACACACACCTCTACACACACACCGAACTGCCCGATTACTCCCACTTTTATTAGTTTTATGAAGGAGATCGCCGGTCATCAGGACGCATGATGGGCGGACTGGGATTAAAAATCAGCCCGGGAATCTCACCCTGCCCAGCCGACGTAAACTGTCAACGGGGGGGCAGTCCGCCACTGGCTCTGTGTGTGTGTTCTGAGTGTTTGTTTCCCTTTAAAAAAGCTGCGGGGGAAGCAGGTACTCTGCGAGTCACGGACATTAATTCATAGATCAAAGCAGACTGGTTTACAAACTCTCCTGTTTTGCCAATCCGGTGCTGAAACCAATAGCTCTACACCCCTGGCCGAAATGTCCATAAAATTAAGTCTGACTTCAAAATATAGTCTATCTCAAATAATGTATGCTCTGTCATTTCCCCACGTAAACATAACAGTCTGCAATGAAATGGTTGTCTAATGTGTGTTCCACTTCCTCCTTGGTGCATCGGTAACTTTCTCAAAAAAAATAAAGTCAGGAAAACGGATTTGTTTCTCACCTCTGAATCACCTCCATCGCCAATACAGACACCAGGGGTTTAGTGACTATATCAAAAATGTTCACAAAGTTCCGGCCGGGAGCTCCGGAGTTTAAACCACACGCTGGACAATTATAGTAGCTTGGGAGATCAGCCACAGGAGAGATCTCCGCCACTAGGGGGGGGCCC
>NW_011365672.1:13099-14604 GCF_000735185.1 Notothenia coriiceps | reverse complement strand
ACGGAAGCATGTAGTGCTCTAAAATCTCTTGGTACACAGCTGCATTTACTCTGGGCTTGATGAAACACAGTGGACCAACACCAGCAGCTGACATGGCTCCCCAAACCATCGCTGACTGTGGGAACTTCACACTGGATTTCAAGCAACTTGGATTTTGCTCCTCTCCAGCCTTTCTCCAGACTCTGGCGCCTTGACTTCCAAATAAATACAAAACTTGCTTTCGTCTGAAAAGAGGACTTTGGACCACTGTGCAACTGTCCAGTGCTTCTTTTCCTTAGCCAAGTCAGACGCCTCTTCCGTTGTCTTGAGTTCAGAAGTGGCTTGACCATGGGAATACGGCTATTGTAGCCCATTTCCCGGACACGTCTGTGAACAGTGACTTTTGATACCTGGACTCCAGCTTCAGTCCACTGTCTTTGAAGCTCCCCCAAATTCTGGAAGCGACTCTTCTTCACAATGCTGTTAAGGCTGCGGTCATCTCTCTTGGTTGTGCAGCGTTTCCTGCCACATTTCCCCCTTCCAACAGACTTTTTTGTGGATGTGCTTTGAAACTTCACTCTGTGAACAGCTTGCTCTTTGAGAAATTTCTTTTTGTGTCTTACCCTCCTGATGGAGGGTGTCAATGACGGTCCTCTGGACAGCAGTCAGATCAGCAGTCTTCCCCATACTTGTGATTTAGTTTACTGAACCAAGCTGAGTGTTTTTCAAGGCTCAGGAACCCTTGCAGGTGTTCGAGTTAATTAGACGATTCAAGTGATTCGTTGAACACCCTACCAGTATACTTTTTCATGATATTCTAATATTCAGAGATAGGATTATTTGTAGTTTTTCTTAAGTCTGTATGCCATAATCAGCAATATTAAAATAATAAAAGGCTTGCAATATTTCAGTTGATTTGTAATGAATCCAGAATGTATGACATTTTTGTTTTTTAATTTCATTACAGAAAATAAAGAACTTTATCACAATATTCTAATTTTCTGAGACAGTCCTGTATATCTAGTGTATTCATACCCCTCACTGTTTATTCATCATTCAATTCATTCTATATTTTATTCTATAGATTGTGTACATTACTTTTCACTTTACTGCTTGTTGCACTCCTGGTTAGAAGCTAAACTGCATTTCGTTGTCTCAGTACCTGTAATATGTGCAATAACAATAAAGTTGAATCTAATCTTGAGCAGGAACAAATGTATTTACTTAGTACATATCTGACATTAACGATTAAACACATGTGTGCATTCTTTATAATGCAAACCGAGTCAAGCCGACTCCGGAGGTGGCGGTATGCACCTTAAAGTGGTTTGCAAACCGCCAAAAAACCGAGAGAAGAAGAAGAAGAAGGCGAAGAAGTAGAAGAAGAAGAAAAAGCCGACTCGGAGCTGTCCGACTTCAGGCGAGCTTTTTGAGACCTCCCCCGGCTGCGATCGGCTATTCTCGTCTACTTTCGAGGCTAGCCGCAACGCGTCTCAAACAAGCCTAGTGTCTTACCTAAACAGCTC
>NW_011365672.1:0-8531 GCF_000735185.1 Notothenia coriiceps | reverse complement strand
CACAGTCATTAACTCCTCTCTGTCCACTGGACTCGTCCCCCCTGCTCTGAAACTCGCTGCTGTCACTCCCATACTCAAAAAACCTGGTCTCAACCCTGATTCCCTCAATAACTACCGGCCCATCTCTAACCTCCCATTCCTGTCAAAAATTCTGGAGCGAACTGTTGCCTGCCAACTAAAATCCCATCTGGACTGCAATAACCTTTTCAATCTGGTTTCCGTACTCACCGCAGCACAGAATCTGCCCTACTCAAGGTCACCAACGACATTCTCCTCTCTGCTGACTCTGGTTCCCTCTCAATTCTCATTCTCCTTGACCTAACAGCCGCATTTGACACGATCAACAATTCCATCCTCATCAGCCGCCTCCAGTCTTCCATTGGCATTACCGGTACTGCCCTCTCCTGGTTTAAATCCTATCTCTCTGACAGACATCAATTCATCTCCATTAACAACTCCAAATCCCCCACAGCCCCCGTCAATCATGGCGTCCCTCAGGGTTCTGTACTTGGTCCCCTTCTGTTCATCATTTACATCCTCCCAATTGGACAAATCCTCCGTCAACACCAACTCCAGTTCCACTGTTATGCTGATGACACACAGCTCTACCTCTCAACAAAATCAATTTCTCCAACCACACACTCCCAGCTCAGCACCTGCCTCACTGACATTCAAATTTGGATGCAAAACAATTTTCTAAAACTTAACTGTGACAAATCGGAACTTATAATCATTGGCCTAAACNTACGGGCAATTTGGAGATTGTCTTCTTTATATTACGTGTAAAATGTAAAATATATGAAGTGCAAAATATTCTAAACCCTGTTTGGTTTTCCATATTTGTTGGGATTCTTATAAGCTAATTTATTTATTAACTGCTTTTGTTATACAAATCTTACTGCAGCAATTTGTTTTGATAGGGGAGCAAAGGAGCAGACTGCGGCAATTTATCAGGATGCGCGGGGGAGAATGAAGCCCTCTTCACGGGGGCCTGTTGCGACCTCGGGAAAATTAATTTAAACATATTATATAACAGGCAAAAATAATTACAGCTAGATCTGACTCCATATTGAACAGTTCTGAAAACAGTTTTTGAAAATAGTCTTTGAAAATATTTTCCCCATAGTGTCAGAATCATTACGGCACATGTGACTTGGTTGCTTAGGTAACGGGCGGGCGGCAAAATGTAGGGGTAAGCCTGACGTACAAGGACCATGCTCCGTGACCGGTCTCATTCGCAGTCCGCGGAGGACCAGCTTTGGGTCCTCCGCGGACTGCGAAATGAGACGGCTGGCGCTCTGGAGGCTGATTTTTGGCCTCCAGTTGGGGAAGGCTTGGTCACTCAGTGGTGGTGTAGAATCCACCAGCCTACTGAATTGGGACACAGCTAGTAGGGCTTGTTTTCGAGACAAGCGAGACACTGCGCAGACCTGCCGCAATTTCGATAACGTCTTGCTCGTGCGTTGCATGATTGTTATCATTTGTCCGACATTGCTCTGGAGGCTCGCTCACATGAGACGTTGAAATCTCGCAGGGACAAGTATGCCCGCAGCCTTGAGAGCGAGGCGCACTCGGCGAGTCGCGGCGAGGCGGCGGCCTGAGGCGGACCGCAGAGTTCCTCTCCCACGGCGTGCGGAGGCGAAATGCTTGATGGGAAACGACTCGCTGGTTATCTCGAGTCTGAGCGCTCATTGGTGGTTATTTACCCGTGCCTGCTGATGAGCTCTCCCAATATTGGCTCGGCAAAAGTTTTGTTGTGTTTTGCTGTCAGTTTTACGTCGCACTTCCATTCACATTTTTCATCATTTGTTCCACCAATGTTTATTCATCATGAAATTAATAATCTATATATGTTATACTTTATACTTGCACTGTTACCGTTTTCACTTTATATATCTTAGCATATTCATACACATGTTCATACTGCTCACAGGCTGCTGTGTACAGGGACTGTCTCAGAAAATTAGAATATTGTGATAAAGTTTCTTTTATTTTCTGTAATGCAATTAAAAAAACAAAAATGTCATAACATTCTGGATTATTACAAATCAACTGAAATATTGGCAAGCCTTTTATTATTTTTAATATTGCTGTATTATGGGCATAGAGCTAAGAAAACTCAAAAAATCCTATCTCAAAAAATTAGAATAGTTCCTGCAGACCAAGTAAAAAAAAAAGATTTATAAACAGCAAAACACAATCAAACATTTGAAAATGCATTAATGCACTCAGTACTTGGTTGGGAATCCTTTTGCACGGATTTACTGCATCAATGCCGGCGTGGCATGGAGGGCAATCAGCCTGTGGCATTGCTGAGGTGTTATGGATGCCCAGGATGCTTCAATAGCGGCCTTTAGCTCATTAGCATTGTTGGGTTCTTGGTGTCTTTCAGCTTCTTCTTCACAATACCCCACATATTCTCTATGGGTTCAGGTCAGGGGAATTTGGCAGGCCAATCGAGGACAGTAATTGCCATGGGTCAGTACACCAGTTACTGGTGGTTTTGGCACTGTGGGCCAGGTGCCAGATCATGCTGGAAAATGAATTCCTCATCTCCATAGAGCTTTTCAGCAGACGGAAGCATGTAGTGCTCTAAAATCTCTTGGTACACAGCTGCATTTACTCTGGGCTTGATGAAACACAGTGGACCAACACCAGCAGCTGACATGGCTCCCCAAACCATCGCTGACTGTGGGAACTTCACACTGGATTTCAAGCAACTTGGATTTTGCTCCTCTCCAGCCTTTCTCCAGACTCTGGCGCCTTGACTTCCAAATAAATACAAAACTTGCTTTCGTCTGAAAAGAGGACTTTGGACCACTGTGCAACTGTCCAGTGCTTCTTTTCCTTAGCCAAGTCAGACGCCTCTTCCGTTGTCTTGAGTTCAGAAGTGGCTTGACCATGGGAATACGGCTATTGTAGCCCATTTCCCGGACACGTCTGTGAACAGTGACTTTTGATACCTGGACTCCAGCTTCAGTCCACTGTCTTTGAAGCTCCCCCAAATTCTGGAAGCGACTCTTCTTCACAATGCTGTTAAGGCTGCGGTCATCTCTCTTGGTTGTGCAGCGTTTCCTGCCACATTTCCCCCTTCCAACAGACTTTTTGTGGATGTGCTTTGAAACTGCACTCTGTGAACAGCTTGCTCTTTGAGAAATTTCTTTTTGTGTCTTACCCTCCTGATGGAGGGTGTCAATGACGGTCCTCTGGACAGCAGTCAGATCAGCAGTCTTCCCCATACTTGTGATTTAGTTTACTGAACCAAGCTGAGTGTTTTTCAAGGCTCAGGAAACCCTTGCAGGTCTTTCGAGTTAATTAGACGATTCAAGTGATTCGTTGAACACCCTACTAGTATACTTTTTCATGATATTCTAATATTTAGAGATAGGATATTTGAGTTTTCTTAAGCTGTATGCCATAATCAGCAATATTAAAATAATAAAAGGCTTGCAATATTTCAGTTGATTTGTAATGAATCCAGAATGTATGACATTTTTGTTTTTTAATTTCATTACAGAAAATAAAGAACTTTATCACAATATTCTAATTTTCTGAGACAGTCCTGTATATCTAGTGTATTCATACCCCTCACTGTTTATTCATCATTCAATTCATTCTATATTTTATTCTATAGATTGTGTACATTACTTTTCACTTTACTGCTTGTTGCACTCCTGGTTAGAAGCTAAACTGCATTTCGTTGTCTCAGTACCTGTAATATGTGCAATAACAATAAAGTTGAATCTAATCTTGAGCAGGAACAAATGTATTTACTTAGTACATATCTGACATTAACGATTAAACACATGTGTGCATTCTTTATAATGCAAACCGAGTCAAGCCAACTCCGGAGGTGGCGGTATGCACCTTAAGTGGTTTGCAATCCGCCAAAAAACCGAGAGAAGAAGAAGAAGAAGGCGAAGAAGTAGAAGAAGAAGAAGAAGCCGACTCGGAGCTGTCCGACTTCAGGCGAGCTTTTTGAGACCTCCCCCGGCTGCGATCGGCTATTCTCGTCTACTTTCGAGGCTAGCCGCAACGCGTCTCAAACAAGCCTAGTGTCTTACCTAAAGTACACGGTACAGGCAGAGAAGTAAAACACTGTACTGCTGTAGACAGGGGGGGCAGCAATATGTTAATGTTTAAAAGGCCCATCTAGCAAATCAATATCAGTTTAAGTGTATGCTATATTTAAATTGTATTCCATATCAGAAAGCCCTTTCCAACAGGGTACGGTCTGAACAATGCAAATCTATCCAATCACAGGAAAAGAGAGGTTCTCTGGGAAACCTTATTGTGATCAGAGTTCAAGAGGAAACATTTGCTTTCCACTTTCTTTAGCCCCATCGTGTTGTTCTCGGCCTGCAAACAATGCCAGAATTCAGCTTTGATTGAAGGTAGTTGGGTTATCATTTAAATCTTCACACATCAGCGAAGGGATTGAGGGAGCCCCCCCCCCTCTGATCTGTGGTCTGCTCAGGCCGCCGAGGTGTGTGTGTAACTCTGTGTGTTTCATTTCAGCGGCTCATGATCATCTTTCCCACCATATCCTCCGAAGGTTGACAAGGGAGAAACCCCCTGCCATTTCCCCTCCCTTTGGCCAACATGATCCCCTCCCCAGCTCCTTGACATTCAACTCAATGTTATTTGACATATCAGTGATGGATCCACCCTGCCTGTGCATCTGTCTGTGCAGTGTGTAAGCATGATTTGCACATTGTGGAGCACATAAAGATATATAAACATGACCTGACTCCTTTATAATTCCTGTCATATTTACCCTGTTATGTAAATCACCCACTCGCTCTTGTTCTGCTGCCTGGATGCAGAAGACTGAGGTGTGTGTGTGTGTGTGTGTGTGTGTGTGTGTGTGTGTGTGTGTGTGTGTGTGTGTGCGCGCGCACACACACACACACGTCATGCCACAGAGAGCGATTCTCTTAATGGTTTGGTAACTCGTGAGGATCAGTGACCTTGAAACTATAAGCTGTATAATTCACACACGGAGCGTTTGTGACACTCATCTGTGCACACGCCAGTCAGTGAGTCTGTCTGTCTGTCTGTGTGATACATTCACACCGGGTGTGGATGACCTGCATCCTGTCAGAGCCTCAGTCCTGATTTGTTTTTAACATTTTGTTTTTATCTCTGCCTGGACGCATCCTGAGCAGCTTCCGCCTGCAGGTTTCCACACACAAGTTTCAACAAAGTAACAACAACTGCACGTGTCAAATGAGATTTAAATATTCATCCATTCCGTTACGCTCAGTTGTGTCACAGATTGTTCCCACACAGTTCTTATTTTAGCTGAGTGATAATATCAGGCTGTAACCAGCGAGAGGGGACGGGGCGACACGCAGGCCAGGCCTGGCTCAGGCCTTTCTTTAAGGAATACAAGGTGGCAGTGGGGACCCTCTCCCTCTCTGCAGCTCAGGAAGCGGCCGGCCTGTCTGCCTCTCTGCCTTAAATTCAGCTCTGCAGCAGAATGTGACCCCTCTGGACTTTCGGCAATGTCTCCTGCTCTGGTTACAGAGAGAAACTGACAAAGACCCCGGCAGTAGTTCTCTCATGCCATTAGTTAGAGTGACATTGTGGTGGGTCAGCACTGGGTCACGGATATTTTTCTCCTGCTCGCTCCTGGGGGTGGGGATATGCTTAGACAAAAAGCATGAGGGAGAATTAGAGGGCCCCGTGTTTGTATTCCTCTATCTTCTCTTGTCCAAACAGTGTCTTCTAATAACAGCACGTTCATTGACTTGCTGGTAATGGATAGGACTGCTGCATTTCCTGTAGTTCGGATCTCTAACAATAAATACTGACCTGCTTGAGTTTCGGGGTCTCACGCACACTGTACAGCGGGATTATACACACATATAATTGTCTTGCCAAGACTGGAGACGTACTAAGATGTGAAATCCTATTCATGCAAGTGCTATCTAATTGGCTCACTCCTTTGAGGAATTAAACCGAGTTAATCACGTCTGAATATACAGAACTCAATTAGAACTCTGCAAGCTAATGCAGACAGCCATGAATATTTGATGACGAAGTCAGCAGAAAGCCGGGTCGCTGCTGTGTTGGTGAGTACAGCAGGAGTGTGTTTACCTGCCGCTCCGCAGACATGCAGAGCCAACAGTGAGCTGCAGCGGCACAGCGGCCAGCATGTGGGGGCCCTGGACCCCCCATGCTAGCTGCAAGCCTCTGGATCTGACTACCTGGATATCCATCACAGAGAGAGACAGGTGTGTGGGTGGTGTGCAGTCATTTCTAATTTGAGCCTTATTACTGTCAGTCAGTGAAGCAGCAGCACAAACCTCGTGTATCCCCCTCTCTCAATGACATCAAGGGCTTCAGGGGAGTTCTTGGGGATATCCCCAATTGTTAGGTGGGAGCGGGGTCTGCTATGATGTGCTGTGGAGGACATCCATTACCAGGGGCCCCGATACAGCTGGCACCATTCCTGTGGTCTCTGGGGACCGCCCTTTGGAAATGTGCCCTTACTTTCTAAATTCATTTGGTGCAGTTGAAATCAATTGTAAACAGAAATACAGGACTGGTTCCCAAACACGCCCTCCCGCATGCACGCCCTCCCACACACACACACACACACACACACACACACACACACACACACACACACACACACACACACACACACACACACACACACACACACACACACACACACACACACACACACACACACACGTACGTTTGAAAGCCATAAAAGAATGCATGGTGAATGGCTTTCCAAGACAGACCCCCAGACTCACTGAGAGCTCATCAGGCCATCAGGCAGGTCTCCTGGTGACGGGCAGGTCAGGGCTGTGTGTGCAGCTCGCTCTTTACAATAGCACAATGGAACATCTTTGGAAAAGTGTAGCCAATGAGACCAAAGCCCATTTATTTTAAATAACAGAGCCATAGTAGAACAGCAGATAATGAACGTAATTACATTCAAGCAACTTGGCGTCCGTGACCTTGGTGGTCTCTGAAATGATGTCAAAAGAAGAAGAAATAGATTAGGGTTTTTGTGTGGGCAAGTCGCTATCTCTTTATTACTGCTTTTTCAATATGAAGCTCCGCTCCTGGCATGACCTTGTGTTTCTGAAATCAGGCTCATTACAGAACACTTAAATTGGCCTGCTCTTTGGATGATCTACATTCAAAGCAAGTGCTGGTATAAACAGCAAAAGTGGGGATTTGATTCTGCTTCAAACAGGAAGCCAAGAATTGTCCACAACCCCTTTGCCACTGGCTGGTGTCAGAAAGCAGACTGAATGGATCTGTTTACTGTATGCTCTACACAAAGCAGGCGCAGCGTAAGAGCCCGTTAAAGTCAATTAACTGGGCAAAACCATTAGCAAAGCTGGAGAAATGTGTAAGAACCAGTAACAATGCACATAGGGATGACATCAAATGTGCTTAAGGACAGTCGGCATGGTAAGCAATTAACCTCAGTGACACTGTATTCCTCTGCCGGACTTCTTCAAAGAGAGAGCTATCAGTACAGGAAGAGTCCCTGTGTCCCTCTGCTCTCTTAACTAATATGCTCTCGTGGTTAAAGCAGAATTCCGTAAGTGAAAAGAAACTGAGAATTACTCTTCATTTCTCAGACCATGATTTCAAAAAGATGTGCTGACATTTTGGCTTGAATTCTCTGAAGGTGTAATGACTGCTGGAACATAATGACTTCATTTGCTACACTTTGTTTTTGTGTCAAGTTGTGAAAAATGTGCCTTAAAAACTGCCATGGTTCTTTTAGTTTAGTGAATATATATATTATATATTTATTTTTTGTAGATGAATGTTAAAAAGGCATCAAGATGATGGTACGTTGGGAAAAGGCTTTCTTTGACATCATCTTATCACCACAGTCATTAACTCCTCTCTGTCCACTGGACTCGTCCCCCCTGCTCTGAAACTCGCTGCTGTCACTCCCATACTCAAACAACCTGGTCTCAACCCTGATTCCCTCAATAACTACCGGCCCATCTCTAACCTCCCATTCCTGTCAAAAATTCTGGAGCGAACTGTTGCCTGCCAACTAAAATCCCATCTGGACTGCAATAACCTTTTCAATCTGGTTTCCGTACTCACCGCAGCACAGAATCTGCCCTACTCAAGGTCACCAACGACATTCTCCTCTCTGCTGACTCTGGTTCCCTCTCAATTCTCATTCTCCTTGACCTAACAGCCGCATTTGACACGATCAACCATTCCATCCTCATCAACCGCCTCCAGTCTTCCATTGGCATTACCGGTACTGCCCTCTCCTGGTTTAAATCCTATCTCTCTGACAGACATCAATTCATCTCCATTAACAACTCCAAATCCCCCACAGCCCCCGTCAATCATGGCGTCCCTCAGGGTTCTGTACTTGGTCCCCTTCTGTTCATCATTTACATCCTCCCAATTGGACAAATCCTCCGTCAACACCAACTCCAGTTCCACTGTTATGCTGATGACACACAGCTCTACCTCTCAACAAAATCAATTTCTCCAACCACACACTCCCAGCTCAGCACCTGCCT
>NW_011365671.1:76229-99589 GCF_000735185.1 Notothenia coriiceps | reverse complement strand
CTCGACTTACACGTGCGAATCGGCATTCTCACACATGAATGCCATAAAAACTAATAATCGAGCATCCCTCACTGACCAGCATCTGCATCACTGTATGCGTATTGCCATGACAACGTATACTCCCGACTTCCCTGCTCTTGCTAAATCGAAAAAATGCCATTTCTCTCATTAGATGGCATATATCTGCCAAGTTGGTTGCATACTGTATGTCAGTTATCACTATGTTAATCAAAAAAGGTTTGAGTTTTAAGAGGCTGTGTGTTGTGGTTTGGTAATTAATACAAGTCTTTTGATAATTGTTTTTGCTTTTAATTAAACAATTGATGTGGTATGGCTCACTTGTCTTTATTGTTATTATACCATAATATGCACTGTTGTTTGTGTATGGCCCTAAATTGCTATTTTGTGTGAATTATTCGATCATTTAATCTAAATCTAATGATGTTGATGGTTATATTAGCTTCACATGTACTGAGTTCTGAACATGCCATTTATAAAGACCTTGGGGCTATGTTTGATTTAATTAAACAAAATATATGCACTCCACTATGCTGTTGTAGTCATTTCATTTCATAACTTTATTTATGCAGGTGAATCCCATTGAGATCATTGAACTCTTTTTCAAGGGTGACCTGCTGTAGTATTTACTGTATCTGAAGCTCTTAATATGATTGCTCATATTTCAAGCGCTTTTTTTCCCGGCCCCTTGCTTTGGATCATTTTCATCAACCGGCCCCCATTCCAAACTAATTGAATAGCCCTGCTCTACACCCTACAGTCTTGTGCAAAATAAGCAAATGAATAAAAAAATCCTTTTAATGAAAGTGTTCTATTTACATAGTCAGTTGAGTGAGACACAGCACACTCTCTTCACAGATTATGCAAATTATCATCAGAAGTTGTTCTCCTTTCTAACACACTTGAAATATTTATTTGCATTTTTTAATTGGAATAGGTGTCTGTTGCCAAACGGAAATGAGAATGGAGAAGACAAGAAAAGGGGGAGGGGAAGAAAGCAAGACGTCTGTTTGCATGATATATCATATAAATGTCCTCCATTGGATCCCATTCAGAAATTAATTGGCACACCTTGATATTTAAAAGCATGCCTACAATTTTGTCAATAAAAGCATAGCAGCAGTAGAGTTTTAAAGCCCTCATTTACTTTTTTTTGGGGTCATTTATTTTTTAGTAACTTCATCTTAGTCATTAATCCACTCTTGGCATTTTTCTAGCTTTGAAAATGGAAATGTGTGCATGAAAAATTTAGAAAGTATTTTATATTATACGCCTACTGAATATTAAGGGGATTTATTTTGATGATCCTTAATGGGACATCAGGAGGGCTGAGTGAAATATAAAATGTCTTTATTTGTTATCTCAGGAGAGACACTGCTGCCATTTTGGGGCACAATCTCAAATATTCAAACATGTCTGGATAGTGGCCGGGGGCATTTTTCTGCTGCAGGCTGAATATATTGGTTCCTTTTTCTGCATTCCGCACAATGTCTTTTATTCACTTTGTCATTTATCAACATGACAGTTTTGACTTTTGCTCAGTACTTGCCTACTCCGATATTCTTTCTTGTTGAATCAGACTGTGGATATTTGAAGAAGCGGCACCAAGGCAACTGGAAAGGGTAGAAAACAAGGGGTATTCTCTCTCTTTGCACGCCTCCCTGTGTTCCCTTATTCATTAGATTCTGCCATTCAAATATTTCCTCGGGTCTACCAAGTCCACATTTCTCCCGGCTACTTTTACACAATACATTACACTTTCTCACACAGATGAAAGGAGAGAAACTCCTGAAAGCATCCAACATAGGAAATGGACTGTTACATGCGTCATCATCAGTAGATTATTATTATTATTAAAAGTTGGTGCTCAAAGCAAGGTGAACCACTCTTACTCTAAAATAGCTAGCTAAGTAACGTATTTAATAAACAGCTGAAATAGTTAGCTAAAAGAAGAGATAAACTGCTTTAATAGTATGCTAGGAAAACAAAGATATTAAGCTGACATAGTAAGCTAGGAGAAATAGTAAAAAAGCTGAGATATTTAGCTTAAAGATAATGGAATAACTGCTTGGATAATTAGCTCAAAGAAATGAATAAAGAGCTAAAATAGTTAGCTAAGAGTTAATGGACAGCTGGAATATATGGCTAAGAGAAATAATAAACTTCTGATAGTTAAATGAGAAAAAAACTGATAAACAGCTGAAACTGTAAGTGAGGATATATAGCTGCAACAGTCAAAAACTGGTGAAATAGTAAAAAGTGATTAATTTACTTATAATGGATTTAAACACTTGAGATATTTAGCTTAGAGCTAGCGATGCGTGGTTGTAATTGCTAAAAGGTAGGCCTACTAATACATGGTTAAAACAAACTGTGAGGTAGCTTTAAGTGGGTCTGGCGATTATGAGATCAGAGAAATCTATATTGATGTTTTATATCTTGAGAGGAGGGCAACCCTCAAGCCGTGTAGAATTAATTAGGTCATACAATATTAAAGATCTATAATAAAGCATCAAGTCAAATAGCCATTTGGTGTGTCTGCTCACTTATCAGCAGTGAAATGGATCCTTGCACTCCTTCCTACTTTATATTAACTGCCATTGATTATCAGGTAATGGGTTCTGAGTGAAAAATGAGGTGTCAGTGCAAAAGGTATAGCTACATTGTATTCCAAGAAAACACATTTTAAATATAATACAGTGTCGTTTTACAGCTCCAAAAGTACAGCTACCAAATTAAGCAAGACAGGCTATGAATTAAAGGAAAACCATACATTAGTGGGAAGAAAAACATGAATGCAGACCCTTGTTTAGGAAGGCACAGGGGTTAAATTATAATGCTATTATGTACTGTCACATCTCAAAATCTCTTTGAAGTTGTTGGTGCTGGAACACCAGTCTGTTTCTCAGAACTGGACAAGCTTACCACTATCTACTGTAGGTAATACACTGACTTTGGATAGTTAGGGATAACTATGAAGTACAACTCCACTTTAAACACCCCTTAAAGTTGATTCAACACATGCTTCATAACAAAATAATCAACTTCAGTGCTGTCAGTGGAGGTAGCTCTAGGTGTACTTAATAAACTTGTGTATTGAGAGTTCCCCTCAGAGAAATATGTTAGCCTGAGTCAGATCTGAACTCCCTCTCATCATATGTTCAATTTAGTTTGATGTGTGACTCATTACTGTAACTTTATGGCTTTTGCCGTGTCATTTAGTAACACAAGTTCCCTGAAGCTTCCATAAAAGGTTAATAGTTTTCTTAGGTTTGCGCAGGTGGTCAGTATTGCAGGTGAATAAGCACATCTCTACTGCAACATAATTGACTTTGCAAGAAATCTCTTCACAGGGTTTTCAGAGTTTGTTGTGAGACATTATGCATCTATGTCTGATTTTGTAGCTTCTTCCAAATCCTATTATAGCAGAGGAACAATGCCACAGCACTTCAGAGGCAACTGAAGCTCAAAGGAACTACTTAAGAGTGGGTGTTTATGTTAGTGGTTATTTTGTTTGTGCTGATGCTCCAGCTGAACAAATGAAATCCTTGGTTGACTGAGTATGCAAAAGCGGTTTCCAAATTATGCACACACATTCCAAAACCCTGTATTGTTGTATCATTTCTGGTTCAAAGAGTGTTGTTTACATAAATGAACACAGAATCACAGTGTTATGCAGCTCCAGTGCCTTACTGATACAGTATATTTGTTTTGCCTCCTGTAGACAACACGCACGCACGCACGCACGCACGCACGCACGCACGCACGCACGCACGCACGCACGCACGCACGCACGCACGCACGCACACAACATCCCAATTCACTGTCATTTATTCTGTTTGGATAACTGTTTTCACCTTGACTATTAACTATTGCATAGACAATATTTCCGTCTCCTTTCACGTGCCTCATTACCTTTGTATTTTGTTTCCTCTTTTTTTTTTTTTTATATGTAAAAGTCAGGGTTGATAGAGAAATTGATGACACTGCTTTATGCTAATACCCAATTGCTTGCAAAAAAGGAGGCATGAAATATTCATAAAGCCTGGTGTAGGGGGTGTATTCCATTGTGCCACTCTCCGTGTAGGCAGTACATCTCTAACACAGGATGACACATTGTTTCAGAACAGGAAGAAATCCTTATTTTTAGCGTGCGTTCATTTTTTTATTTTAGCAAATGTTGTAAAAAATGGCTTTCAAGCTGATAAATCTCAGTGCCTGAAAAGGATATCACCTATGACACCTGTGATTTACAAGCCAAGCAGCACTGATGTAGTGCTACTGTCATTCATTTATCAAAAGACTTACCTCTCCCTCCATACTTCTTCTCTCTGTAGCATCGCCGTTGGTGTGGGTTTCTATGGCAACAGCGAGACCAATGACGGCGTGTACCAGTTGACTTACTCCCTGTACAATGCCAATCACACGCTGGGCGGTGTGGACAGTCTGGTAAGTAAAACATTAGGGTCACATGATGAATGTCTCCTATACATAAACATACCTGCGTGTGTGAAGAAAAACGGCATCCTGATTTGAGTTTGTAAAAACAAACTGGAAACATTCAGTACAGTTTCACAAGACATGCAGTTTATACATGAGAGGCCCATTTAGCTGGAAATAAACAGCTCCCTGTGAAGGCTTCAGAAATGCTGTTGTGATGTATTTACCCACACACAGGAGGAAAGCCCAGAGGACTCCATTTAGTATGCATTTAAATGTTTTTATAGTCTTTTTATGGCCTTTTACCGCTACACACAAATTGACTGCCTGACTCTTTGCTCCACAGACAGCTCACACACACTCTCACCCGCTCTGCTCCACCTTCTCCCAGCTGCTGTGGCCTCGGCAGGAACAAAGCATCGCCCTGTGTCTTTGCTTGTGCTCCCTTTAGCTCCTTTTTCTATTTGTATCTGCCTCACTTCCCATCACACACCCAAATGTAGCTCGCTGTTTCAAAATGATACACCAATGACAAGGCATCAAAACTGTTTGATATTTTTCTCCATCTCAATTTTTCCTCACCTATGTTTACCAAACAAAAGTTGTGGTAATTAATACTAAAGTACATTACTTGCCAACACTATTGATGAAAGTATTTGGCAATTTGGCTTGATAATAAACCGTATTTGGTTATCATCTGGGCTGTACACTTGAGATTTGAGATGTTAATAATAATAATAATGCGTTACATTTTTTATTAGAGCGCTTTTACAGGTGCTCAAAGCGCTTTACAATTACACATTACACATATTAGACATGCAAGAGTCATTACTGTGGACATTACCCACAGGAGCAAATGCGGGTAAAGTGTCTTGCCCAAGGACACAACGGCCTGACGAGGCAAACTGGTTGAACTGGAGTTCACCAACGCCCCTTGGTCTGATGATCAACGCTCTAACCACTGCGCCAAAACCGCCCATGTTATCTCTAATCGTTTGAGAGTCAACTTGGACTTGACTTAAAACACACTATAAACAGTGCTATAAGAGCAGGATATTCAAATGTTGTGTAACTAAAATAGTGAACAGGTACATGATGAATTTGCACATGAGATTAGCTTGGACAAGATTTAAGACTTCGGACTGATTTTTTTTTTGAGTTGCACAGATTAATTGATGGCTTCTTCTTGTTAAGACGTGTTAAGATGAACCTGATTGACTTTTTTTCGTGAAACTTCTACAAATGGCCTTCGGACTTGAGACTTCTACCAATTGATTTGGCACTTGTAAAGATTAACTTGAGACTCCTACTTGAGATTTGTAAAGATAACCATGACACAAAGATTAACTTGAAACTTGACTTGAAACTATGATAAACAGACTATGCTTTTTTTATGTAGTGTCTATAAGGACCAATTTTGTGTTGTCGCCTCAGCAGTGTGTCCCATGTTGGTCCGGGGTCTGTATCAGCGTGGGCGGAGACCTAACGTGACTAGCTGTCAAAAAGTGGGGATTAGGTCTCCATCTGCGTTAATGGAGATTAATGTGGTGGTATGTGAGCCACTCAACATGGCCTCAGTACGAAACACTTTGCTCAGAGGATATAGAGACTCTTTAACGGAGGGAAGCACTTAGCTGTCTGGCTCTGATTTATGCACTTTATACATAATTTAAACTGAAAACATGGGAGACTGTAATTACTTATGTTGGGAGAAGATCAGTAGAGTTACTGTAGATTGTCAGTTGGGATTACTTCTCATTAACAAGCTAGCATTTACATGTCTTTGATTTACTCCATTGAATCGATACAACAGCATGTAAAGCGTGTATTACCTTAATACAGAGGGATAGATCCATCTCTTTGTCATGACCAGATTGGATGAATTGTTCACGCATTGTCTCCTGTTATTCTTGTAAAGCACTTAGCCAGGTTCATTTCTCAAAGTCATATTAGCAGAAAGAACACATTTACATATAGCTCATCTGAAAAGCTTGTCAGTGAGTCCTTCTGGGATGTGTGAACTCGTGCAAGCACACACAATTGGACATGGTGGCCTTTATTTTATGCGTGTGATTGTGCTCGCCTGTGCCTTAGTGTGTGTGTGGATGACTGAGTTCATTGCATGCAGCAATAGACTGTTAAGGAGGCTAGTTCTAGGCTAGTATAAAGAGCCCAGTGTGCCACACACAGTTCCCAGTCTCCCCCCACCTAATCAACCATGAGCCCAGGAGACAAAGCCGTTTGATGGGCAAGAACAACGAGCAAGGCTGGCCTGTCTGATTGGCAGAGTTGGAGATTGAAATCTGAATTGAAATCATTGACAATGAAGGCCTCACTGCCCTTCGGCCAACACAAATCCCCTTAAAGCCCAACTCCGAGAGAGTTTAGAAGTGAGTTTACTTCTAAAGGCTCAGTTTATAAGAGAGGAAAAGAAGGAAGTTAGGCTCATTATCACTCAATGTTTTTTTTCTCAGCAGCTCTTTAGGCCTTGATTGGTTACGGCCTGAAATATATGCATATGATTTGTTTATGAACAGTTACTGGCTCTCTTAGTTAGAATATCAATTAAAACAAAGCACTATACAGAGAGAGGTGCAATTTGGAGACGTAACGCTCAAAGTGAGATGCAAAAAAACCATCAATAGGGCTGTTCAATCTGGAAACGGGCCAATTGGGATGCTGTAATGGGAATGATGTGATATTTGAAGTCTGGCCACACTAATAATAACACTAATAATAACTCTATTGTTTGGAGATGGGTGTTGAGAGAGTTTTGGCAGCCCGCAGTCACCAAGCGGAGTGGGTCGGTGTCTGTGTCAGTCACGGAGCATTTGGCCAGAGCTCAAGCACGGTTTGGAAGGTGGCCCAGTAAATAATTACAAATGTGCATATTTCTACACGCTCTTATAATACGATTTGTTTCTATATGATGAGATATTCATAATGTGAAGGAGAAAGATAATGAAAGTGTAATTATTATTGTTTCCATTGGACATGGGACAATGTGAAATATCCCAAAGTTATTGGAATTCATGATATTGTTTTGATAAGAATACAAATGTGCTCTAAACTCTTAAAGTTAATCTGTTATTGTATTTAAAGTAGGCCCTATTTTACCATGATAACAAGCTAGACAGATGTTCAAGTCACTTATGAGAGGATATTGGCGATTATCATGATTCACTACCATCAACTTATTTCATTGCAATCCTGATATTTAACCTTATGCTGTGAGCAGGAGATCGGAACACAGGTGGAGTGTGTGTCTGGCTGTAAAACAAAAGCGCTAACAACTGAGCCTCATGTTGTTTCTGTGTGTGTGCCTGTTTGCAGTCTGATCCTGGGTTTTGTCCAGAAAAAAGTGTTTTTCAGACATCAAATACACCTCAAAGAAGTGCAAGTATCTGTGGGTCTTTTTGTATATTTTAGAGGAATGAGACAGATCAGTGCAGTGCAGAAAAAAACACATTTCTTGTCACTGCAAGAGGTTAACTGGAGTCAAGCTGTATTACTTCCAGCATTGTTTTCTATTCAGTGTTTAGCTCAGCGTCACATTTCTCCTCTTGATATCACCACAACAATACTAGCTGTTGTTCGTTACCAGGCTTTTGCCTCCAAGAGCCCTTCTCAACTCCTCTTGTCATCCCCACAACAGTAACTTCAGCTGTTATAAAGAGATCAGGCTGTTACATCATCAGTAGAGGATCCCATTTGTTCTCAGTTGTTTAAGAAATGTCTCATTAAAAGCTGCCATCCGTGAGTGCAAGGAGAAACCTCTGACATCTGGATGTGTGTATTAATATGTGTACTGCCTGGCAGGTGGTACCCAGTTGGCTAATTGGGCACTTTTTCTGACTTCTTCACTCTCACGTCAAGCTGAAGGGAAAGTGCTGGCGCTGAGGTTATCTCTGAGGCTAAACCACTTCCAACACTCTGTGAACCTTCGCTTCCTCTAGACCAGAAGACCATAAGACGGTAGATCCAACGACTCAATGAATGTGTGTCAAACACCAGCACACCATTGTTACAGCAAACCATTCATAGCGTGACGATCCCACTTCCTTCCTTTTGGTTAACAATCTTTGCTCTGTGGGCCATCGGTTTCTCAAAGGTCTTCATTTGAAGCCTGCTCAATGTTTCATATACAAACCGATCCAGGCCGACCACTTTGAGGCTCTGTGGTCACCACGTGTGTGAGGGGAGAAAAGGAGGTAGGAAAGAATACATTTTGAAAGAGCTTTGTTTCAGAGCAGTGAAGATGGTCTCTATCTTAGCAGGGACCGAGCTACTGAGGCACTTCAGAAGCATGTTCCATTTCACGCTCTAGCTCCCACATTCAATTTTAATTGAAAAAAAAGCCTCTCCACTATCGAGCAGAGACGACCAGTTAGAGCGAGAAAAAAAGCTTTAATCATTTATCTTATCCTTTGTTTTACTTTAACAAATAGCCTTATTGGTCCTCATTTATCAAGCGATTACGGGACGAGTAAGGAATATAGAGAAAGTGATTATGAGATCATCGCTCACACTTGGCAAGCTATTTTCTGTTTCAACTCAGAGATGGACACTCTGGGAGGTATGCGTCTGAAAGAAAGAGATGTTCTTTTACAGCCTCTCTCTGTTTCGTGCTCCCAGAGTTAGCTCTGAAGCACTGCTCTCTCTGAGGCCATGTACCAACAACAATAGGCTTACAGATAGATATCCCATTTTAGTGAAGGAAGTGGGGTTAATATTCTGTAGAGATTATTATTAGGAATGATTGATTGTGGAACTATTGTTCTTGTCCGTGCAAGTAAGTCGATACTTGAAATGGCATATGATAAATGTGTGAAAGGTAGATATAATAGATACATTTCAGGCATCTATTTTGTAATAAGAAATAAGATTTTGAGAAATGACCCTCCTCCTTAAGCCCAGGGTCTTCATTCGGAATACACTATGGTCAACCACAACCAACATAATGCTCGTTGATCTATATTTATATCCCTTTCCTTAAGCTAGAATCTACATTAGATTTTTGACAGCCACTTTTCAGCCCAATGCCGCTCTCCATTCGTCACCGTTTGGTCATTTATCGTGATTTCTTCTTTTTTTTAATTTTTTTAAAATGTATTTGTACCCTCCGGTGTGTAGAAATGAATACCCCACCGAACAACCGCTATGCAGCCAAACACAATCCGCTGCAAATTGTTTGTTTTGAAAGATGTGAGGAGGAGAATGCCCTCGAAACATCAGATTGAGATAAAGACTGGGACTGGGAATTAAATCTTCTTCATCGGCGCGGATCATTAACACGGTGAGGATCAGACCAAGAGGAAGGAGAGATTAGCTGGATTGACTGTCTCCCCAGGCGGTTGAGATAAGATTCTCTCACAAGAGGCAAGAATCAGATACTTGACTTCATTTCTCAACTGCGATTTCTTCTGCTAAGTCTGAGGAGGAAGTGGTCTCAATCAGAGATCAGATAACAAACTACAGAGCACAGATACAATGTCCCATGGAGAGGACTGTTGGTTCACAGGTTGACTCCTCCAAAACCCTTAGGGAACAGCGGGTATAGTTGATGGATTAACAGATTGATAGATGGATGGATTAATGGATATTTTTAGCTGTGCTAGCATGGCGTTATATGGGAATGTCAGTCTGAACCTTGGTTCACCACTTTGTCGCTGACTGAAGACCTTCATTAACAACAGAATGGATTTCCATTTCATTTGGTGCACATTAGGGCATTCACAATTATTGCATTTTAGTCATCATTGAGTACTCCTGACAAAAATGTACTCAAATAGCTGTTATTTCTTTGTAGTTTTTTCCCCTACCAAATAACAATGATCAAATCCCGTCAAGAATGTCTCGATTAAATACAGTGAAGTGTTAGCTAATGTATGCAGGACCTACAGTAGGTGAAACAACAGAGTCTATGAGAGGCTGTTTACAAATGAGCCTCAATCTGATTCAACTCAACCCAGGCTTGTCGGTGCTGGAGTACCTGGACAGATTTTCCAAGGATAGCTGATTTTCTTTTCTACTTACCTACATTTCTGTTATTTAACAGAATAAACATAGAACATTCTTCTTCAAACAAATCCATCTTTCAAAAACAACCAAATATGTCAACCTTTGTTTGCTTCAAGTCCATCTCAAAAGATACACTGCCACTTCTTTTTACCTGCATGATGCTAAAAAACCCAGATCGATTAGTCTACAACGATGCATTAAACCCACTACTGCATATATTCATGCTCTCCAGAGGATGAAGCCTAATGACTTTAATGATCTATTGACTTCCTTAAGCATCACTAGGAGGTTGACTTTTTTTTAAAAAGATTCTGAAATATGTTTGCTACAGATGTTCAATGTTCCAAGATGATACATTAAAATAACTTTGGTAATCCTGTAACATTTAACAGAGAAATCGTCAAAATTGTCTAATAGTTTATGACTAAATGTTGTGTTTAGTGCTATGCTATTAGTCAAACGAAGGTGGTCCACTTCGTTACTATTTCCTACAATATAAACATTCTCACTGTGAGCGTGTTAGCATGCTTATATTAGCGTTTGGCTAGAACTACAACTCTGACTATAAGAGTAGCCCCACACTAGCTGTAGACTCTTTTATTTGCAGCCATCTAGTGCTGGTCGACCGTTGAATGCAGACCGACTAATTACTCCCACCCAACATGCCCTCGCCTCAGCTTCAACTCCAGCAAATCCTGTGCCTGTCAAACACGGCAACAATATGAGTGTTCTCTTCATTGAATGCCAAGTACCCTAAGCTGAATGGAAGCATTTATTACCCTTTTTAATGAACAAATAGCAGGATGTCTCTCTGAATGCCATCTCCCAGTAAACAAAGTTACCCTTCAAGCTAAGTACAGAGACATTAAACCTGAAGAAATGGAAAGGGATTTTACAGGAGATGTTCACACCACAAAGATAATGTGGTCTTGGTTTAGTTGGCCGACTAGGTAAGAATCTGATAAAACTCCCCCTTTGGGAAAAGGATTACATTATCTGTGATTACCTGGTGTATACAGATAAAAATGAGTGAGTTATCAGTTTAGAGAAAGGTCTGAAAGACAACAGCAGTCGTAAATAAAAATCTCTCCTCTATCTCACCTCCGGGCTCTCTAGTTTTGGCTGTTTTCCAGCTGTTTGCTCAAAGAGGAGCTCTTCACCGACACCCACACTCAGCATTTTAGCTCTCCTACACTGCCCCGCCCACCCACCTATTTTTACTCTGCAGCACGTACCTCACGTTTGGGTTTATTCACCTTAGGTCACCTTTTTTTTTTTTTTTCCGGGGAAGCTTTGTCAGGCGGAAAAGTTGACCAAAGGCACCCACATGCTGTTTGAGAGGATTCCTTTCTGTGCTCGGCTCTAAGAAAAGTCGGTCAACACATTAATGTTTTAGTAGAAAGGTTGAGGTTATAAAACATTTCTATCCCCTCAAACTGTCAGGTTTTTCTGCGGACCGTTTTCACAAATCAAATGATTTGCTGTTACCAGAAGGAAACTCAATCATCAATTACTTATTGTTGGGAGAATACTGAATGTACTCTTCCAATATCAGAGTAGCACGTGATAACAAAGGTCCTACATAGCTGTGTACGTAACCGGTTGTATGATTACCTAGAAGAGCGTCAGGAATGTTTTAGGCATATATGTATGTGACAACGATTAACATGATGATTCAGCCTCTATGGAGATAGACATATGACTGTCATTTGTATTGCTTACGTTGGCCTTAACTAATCTGAACTAAGCATAGAATACTGCTTTGAACTGGTATACATGTATCTTTTGAATGAATAACATCCTGTCTTGTATATAAAGCATCTGAAGGACACTGTTCGAGGAACTAGTTGTCTCAAATGCTCTGTGTGTGATGACTACTTCCATTCTTGCAAGGATTAATAAATACATGTATCCTGATTATTGAAGCTTAATCCGGTGAAGAGTGATATGTTTCGAACACTTATCAATACATTATACCTCAGGAATGGGTCAGTGCATTAGCTTTCATGCTTGGTATTCCAACCCCGGTCACAGTGCTGTTGTACTTATTCACCTCACGCCTCCTCTCCTCTCCTGCCCTCCAGGTGACTGGCACGATGGGCAGCATGAAGAGCGGCCTGCACCAGCACCTCGCCAGGCTGGACGAGATCTTTGCCACGCGGGGTGACTACGTGCAGACCCTGCAGTTCATGCAGCAGATGACGGACAACGTGATCAAACAGCTGCTGGGCCTGCCTGACTGGGAGGAGGCTAAAGTGGACCTTTCATCCATCGCCGATCAAACAGCAAGAGTGGAGTACTACCGGTGAGGAACAGAGAAAATGTCAGTGTCCTAAAGTGCAGGGTGGAACAATGAACAATGAACAATGCCTGGGATGCTAATGAAGTGCACATCTGTAGGAAAACAGTTAGAGAAATGAGAAAAACATTTAGGATATATCTTTTCCATACATTTTTTCTTTTGGATAAATCGCATCCAAAATTATGTGAATGTCTCAAATGTTCACATGGATTTCTAAATGCAGATCTATGGAGTTATGGATGGAGAATTAATGCCAAATGATACAAATGTATATGAAAAAAGTTCTTGGTTTGAAGTAGAGAATAACATAAAGTGATTAGTCTGACTTTCTTCTGCCGAAGTCTGATTTTATTAACAGAATTATAAGAATTTCCACGTGACCCAAACCTCTTTCATAGAAAATCAGTAGAGAACTGTTATATATATATATAGTTATTTACATCTTGTCTAAACACGTGGGAAGATGCTAATCAACCAGGAAAGACCTATCACGTTTTTATGATCATATATAAATGCTACAAATTACCGTTAAATATGAATGGATTCTCGGAGATGCAAAATACATTTAAGTTTATGATATCATGTCTCGATAATGGCTGCAATCACTGGGAAACTTGAACATGCAGTCAAATAGATAATTCATGTTTTCTCATACCTCTATGACCTGAATATATCGCATGATATTTAAAGGATGGGATGAAATATGGTGTTTGCATACGTGCATCATCCATTTACTGTATGTGAATTGAGCTGTCCACCGAGCACACGGCTCCGTGAGGTGTTTGAAATGTATATCACCTAAAAAAAAGCGCAGTGCCAATGTTTCAGTCCTTGTGAAGCCTTGATAGTATTTCTGTGGAGTCTGCGGTAACACACAAGCTGGTGTTTGTATTGATCTGCAATGTGACTCTTCTTCTCTGCCAATAATTCAATAAACCACATAGCTGTGCACTGATAGAGTAAGCCAACCGACGGCAGACAGCCAGACACTGTGTAAACTGTTAATGGACTCATTATGACTGCCTCATGCCCAGACAAATAGCTGTGGTTGAGCGCGCGTGTGTGTGTGTGTGTGTGTGTGTGTGTGTGTGTGTGTGTGTGTGTGTGTGTCTCTTCACAGTGTTGCTGTGTCAGAGTTGGCTGTCCATCTTCAGTGTGGTCATCCTGGAACATTTTGTCTACTTTAAGAATCTTAAATAATCCCTCAGTTTTCTGAAAATAACTAAATGTTTTACACCTTGAGACCTTGCAACCTCAGGTACTTTGAGGACAGTGCTGTTATTTACGTTTTTTAAATGTTATAACACCCTTTTCGACACATTTTATATTTACTCTTGGAGTTGATATCCCTAGATTTGACACCAAGGGTTACTGTGAATTTGCTGTCACAGAACTTAAACTGTGGAATTGACAACCTTTCACACAAAGCAGTCATTTATATTTTGTTTATAAGTAAAAGACTCACCTTTTAACTGGATATATGAGTTACTTTTGCTCATTTCCTTAATTATACTATACTATTATCTGTAATGATATTAAAAAAAAAAAGGAGAATAAGATGTGGTTTTATGGGCTTCTTAATGGGGTCTCTGGGTGAGTGTGTGCATAGGGTCAGCTGTCAAATGCCTCCTCATAAAATCAAGGGATCACAGTGACCTTTGACCTCTCTGTTAGGAACGTTCGATAAAATGCTATTTCCTTTATCATATTTAACCTTTCAACTGAATCTAGCACATTCAGAGCTGCTTCTTGCTTTCCGATACAATTTCTTGCAGACGTACTTCTCTATTATACATGAATGTAACCCCCTGTAGCAGCGTGCCTCTGTGCAGCACTCAGTTTGACTTTAATTGGATTAAGATGACACAGACAAACATGGTGGCAGTGTCACCCAAGAGCCTCCGTGTGCATGTTGATGTCCCAGCTTCTCGTGCTGTACAGTGCCAAGAGGGGAAAAGATGAAACGAGGAAGAGGGGGAAAGAAGGGCGAGGGAGGGAAGAGGGGCTGAAAGGGAGAGAGAGGATGGGGAAGGGGGTTAAAGAGAGTGGAAGGAAAGTGAAGGGGGAAAAAGAAAGATATGAGGGAGATGTAGAAGGGATGCAGCATAGTGATGGAGAACACAAATGGGAGGGAAATCAAATAAATAATTTAAGAGAAAAGAGGAATGTACAAAGTGAGAATGTAAGTGCAGGAGTTAAGATTAAAAGATGCACAATGATGGAGATAAATAATATGAGAATAAATCAAAGCAACTTGAATTGGATGCATTGATACATCCGAGTTCAAAGGTGATGTAGCGGCCCCTCCCCCCATTTGTTTCACAGCATGAAACATTCAATCATATGGAATTGAGTCCATTCATTATTAACCATCTGGACAGGCTTTCTGTGTGTCCGGTCTCAGACTGACCACTGCTCACGTAACAGATGGGTTCACTGAGGAGGGCAATACTGGACAGGATTATACCCTCAAGCATTAACACACCTCAGATGAGAGCATGTGCCTGTTGAGGTGAAAATAAGTGTTACACTATAACATTTTAGGTTTTAACTCCCTCAAGAGTTTTTCTGATTGGGGGTACTTTTTGTAAAACCACATTGCTTTTAACTTTAGTAATACATTCTGGTTTATTATTATTTGGTATTTTTTCTTTTTCTCCTTCTGTCAAGATTGCTCAACATTTTTGCTAAGGCACGGGAAATATGCATTGTTTGTCCCTGATTTGAGACAAACTTGGATAAAATAATGTTATATCACTAGCTAGTTAGCAAGTTAACTAATTAAGCTAACAAAAGATAACATAAGCTCCATGAGTTGGAGTAATAAAAGGAAAACCATGTAAAATTGGGCCTTACATATCTATAATATAAAGACACTAATATACTTTGATATTGTGCAAAAGCTACATGTCTAAGGCAAAAAGTCAGAATACTAAGTGGTTTATAACAAATGTAGAAGACTTTGCTTAAAAAAGCGGCTTTGTTCTTGTATTGCCTGTTAGCTAGTCAACCTAAGTATCATGGCACAGTATTATTAATGATCAATCAATCAATGTTTATTTATATAGCCCAATATCACAAATGTTACATTTGTCTCAGTGGACTTCACAGTTTGTACAGAATATCAGTATGACAATACGACACCCTCTGTCCTTAGACCCTCACATCGTACAAGGAGAAACTTCCAGAGAAAACCCCACAGTTTAAAGGGGAACATGGGAGAAACCTCAGGGAGAGCAACAGAGGAGGGATCCCTCTCCCAGGACGGACAGACGTGCAATAGATGCCGTGTGTAAATTGAAAAGATAATACATTTACAACATAGGTAGTCCAAATGTTTGGCACAGCCACGACTCAAGATCCCGCCGTAGACAGACACCAAATGATAATGATGAATGTAAAGTTTAGTTCATTTGAATATAACCCTGTTTATAATCCTACGTTTTAATTAAGCCGAATTGGGAAGCTTGGGAAATAACTACATCAATAACGCCTGGCTTCAATGTAACCAGCATTTCCTTTTAACAAAGCTCAACCCAATTTTCCAAAAAATAAATTTCCCAGCAGCACTGTGATTGTCTCTCTCTGTCTGTCCCTGCAGGTGGCTCACCTACCTGCTGATCCTCATCCTGGACCTGATCATCTGCCTGCTGGCCTGTCTGGGCCTGGCCAAGCAGTCTCGCTGGTTGCTTACCACGTGAGTCTCATACACTCATAGATTTAACATAGATTTAAACAAAAGCAAGAGCTGTATTTTGTGGATAGGGAGGTTAGCTGACTAAGTAAATCCCAACTAACTGGAAACATTTACTTAGTTTTGGTCACTATGACTCATCAGCTGCTAACTACAGCATGTTGCATCGGGAACTGGACCTACACAATAGTCACTTTTCCAAGTCAGAAATAGGTTATTTATTGTAATCTAAGCCAAAACCGTGCCAAAACTATGTTTTCTTCCAGTTACTCCTTTTTGCATTCACTTTACTTCATATATTTCTAAAAGACCAACTGCATCTAAGAAGTTGAAAGCTTTAGATTGGAGGTCTTGCATCTATTGTGGCAGGTAAACACCCTCTCATACACATCTTATTCACAGCTAGATAATTGTATCAAAATAACCCATGCAGTGCCTTAAATGTGTCGTGTATTCCAAACAGGAACAACAGATATGATATTTTGAGTTAGAATGAGATTGATTATGAGTTGGTGTAGAAATATAGAGAGAGGGAGCTGGAGGCAGGAGTTATTCTCATGGGAAATTGCAAAATCCAGTATTGGATCATGTCCTTGTACAAACACTGCCCTGCAAGCCTTCTCGTAATTAACTTGCCTTACAACGTTGCCAGGTTGCATTTGCTCTTACTCTTGCTGTGTCAAAAGTTCTCTCTACAAATTGTATTTGAGAGCTGTGGAGAGATGGGAGTGAAGCCAATGGATGTTATCAACCATACAACTTCCTAAAGATTGTTATTCCAGTTTAACACTCGACCTGCTTTAAATGGCTTCAGACATAAATCACATTTGATACCAGAAAGATATCTCTTGACCCTGGTATAGTACTTAATTAATTATTAAGCTTTGTATTTTTAGTCTTTTTTCAGATTAATATTTGATTGATTTTGCTTTTATGAGTGATGGAAAACATAATGAATTAAAACAGCACATGCAGGGTATAAAAGAAAGATAAGATTTTCTGTACTATAAATATGTCCTGAAGATAGGAAACAATAATATAATTACTGTTTTTCTGTGGGTTGGGGAGGCAGGAAGTGGACAGGATATTATTATAAATGATTGCATAAAAAGAACTCCCACACATCAAAATACATGTTACAAGGAAAGATGACAGAACAAGCGGTGATAAATGGCACACAAATACTTTACTGTATGTTCACTATATTTGTACATGCCGTGCCCCCGCTTTCATTTAATCTCCTTACAGCATCAAAGTGTATCCATCTAGACTGGAATGTGATTTTTTTTTCTGCTCTAAAGGAGCTTTTCACAGGGCATGAAATCAACCCGGTCTCCATTCATCAAGCCGAGTGTTGCTCTGTCTCTCTCAATCAGTCAGTTCAGGGTGTGATCTCCACGAAATTTGCCCTACTAACCACAAACCCACCCCCACCACACTTTCCCACCCCCTTTGCACACACAAGATGAGTCAGAGTCAAGAGTGTCTGCCCTCCCAATGCATGCATTCTTCCAGTGGAGTGGAAGTGGTTGGAGGCTCTCCGGAGAAGATTACACTCTGGGGGCCTGTCGGCTCTTCCTGGTGCTATTAACTGGCTGGCTGGGTATTAGCATGACACACAGTAGGAGCTTAGACAAGAAGACGCATTTATAGACCTTTCTGTCAGCTGTTTCTATTTGGAATACAGTTTGTCATTTCCCTTTTTTTTTTTTTTTGTGGATTTTTCTTTCAATTGGAGCACTGCAAACACAATCCATCTACCTCCATTGCATTGGGATTGTGGCAGAAATCTGAGAAACTGACATTGCACAACCCTATTTCATAACGCAGCTTCCATCAGGTGAACTGAACCTTAAAGTGTTGTGATACAAACAAAACCTATTCCCCAGCCTAATTATATGGATTGCACAATTCCGTGCCCCTCATGCATTAGAAAATAATCGAGAGAAATAACTAATCTCCCTGGAGGACAGAAATCATTTGAGCTGTCATGAGCAATGACTTACACCGAGAAGAATTGGCATTTAAACAAAAATGCACATGAGTGGGATGTGCTGAAATTATAATGAAAAACAATCACAGCATTGGTAAGCATGGAGAAGAAAAATGTATATCGGCTGCCTGAAGGACGTGGTAATTGTTTTAGCAATAAACAGTTTGATATGGCAGCTGAGTTCAGCAATTGGTATCACACCTGTGCAGTTAAAATATATTCTTCCTCTATAAAAGAGTTTAGTTTATCCAAGAAGGGGATTTTTGTTTGAAACCAGATGAATAAACTAATGAAGGTCAAGAGAAATATTACTCTAGAAAGCTTAACACCAAAGCAACCTTTTCTTACGTTTATAAACTACTAATTTGCAACATAATTGATGGTGTACCACAGGGAAGTGTACGCAGACCTTTGGTGTTCTGCATCTTTATGTTACCAGCATAATGTATTGGAGACATACATTTCTCACTGACATTGCACTCTCATTTCACTCAGTTTTAATACAGATATAATGATTGTTTGTATAGCAATGCATGGAAGAAAATCTACTTGCCACTCTGATTTAATTGAGAGTGACTTGACCTCAACCATTGAGGGTGTATTTGCTGGCATCATCCGCCCTGTTCCTTGGCCTCTGTGAATTTTCCACTTGAATTGCTTTGCGTCAGGTTTACACCCGATTTCTTTCGAATCAGTGTAGCTCATTGAATCCCCTTTGTCAACCAGAGCAAACATCGTAATAGTTGCTCGGTTTCTGCTGTTGTTGAGGAAGAGATCAGAGCGCATTCCTCCCTTTTGCTTGCTCATCCAATGTCAACGTTTTTTAAAGAAATTCACAGTCTAGTTCCACACCTTGCGACAGCATTACTGTCAAATAGGCATTGCCTTTTTAAAATCATTTTATGGTAAAGACATTATGTAATTTACAGGAATAAAAGCAGGAATTAGAGAAAATCCATAAATAATGACTGATTGATTGGGTCAGCAACAAATTCCATATAAATGTATGTGTGTGTAGGTGTTCACAGATGGATGAGCACAACAAAAAGACACATTTAGTAAAATAATGAGGGACAGAAACATTTTTAGGGAACTCAATAACATACTTTCCATGTAACTACAGTATATGCAGATCCATACACACATTGGTGCGGTAAAAAACATTCAACCACTAAGACAGTTGAGCAACCTTTGCATCTGTTCTACTTCTTGATTTTAAATCAAGTTAAAGATGCCTTGCTCTCTTCCCTTCAATTTCCTTGTTAAGTGTCAGGGCACGGGGGGCTCTGTATCTCAGACAAGGAGGTTGACAGACTAGAAGAGTGAAAAACTGATAAACTGCCAGGCAGAAGGCAGAGAAAGACAGGGGTGATGGAAAGTGAAGAAATTGAATACTGAAAAAAGAATGAGTACACAAGTTGTGGCTTGTAAGTGTCAATGATGGGAGTTCAGTATCTTCTCAGCACATTGGGAATTTGATTCTTCCGGGAGAGTGTTGAAATGAACAGGGCCTAATCGCAGGTGACATGCTGTAAAGGGAGTATCTCAAAGTGCCACAGTGTTGAAATCAGCAGGACTTTATTGAATTTTCTAGAGATGATTTCACCCAATTAGCTGATCTATGATAGGACAACTGTTAATCTTTTAATGGCTATTGATCTTCTGCTGTACACACACAGACAGACCCATCACTGCCCCCCTTCATGGGGAGATTTTCCCAAACCCCCCATTCATGTCCCTTATGTCATTTTCTGATATGAGATAATCACGGAGGGAGCCTACTGTAGAAATTGGTACAGGCAACATTCACCCACCCAGGGGGCCGTAATCTAGTGTGGGCCAGCAGAGCGGATATGCACGTTCTTCGGTACATAAAGCCTCATCTATGCAGAAGTATGTTCAGGCTACAGTATCAACCCCCACAGAATATAAACATGACCTCTGACTTCTTCTGTTGATGACAGGATAATGAGATCACCGCTCCTGCCCCTGAGGGCTCACGCTGTTTCCTTTCAATAACAGTAACTGTTATGAAAATAGCTCCATCTGCGTCACTGTACTCCCGCTGTAGGATGTTGATAATTATATTCTGAACTTTGCAAAATTCGACTTTCTTGCTTTAGTTTTGAGTTGTTCCATCTGTATTTATTATAGTTGCCGGGTAGATGCATATTATATCATGTTATTTCTTCTCATGTTTTATGAACATATGAATAGGATGATAGCTGGTTGTGGTGACAAACCCACAAAGAATTTTCAATCAAGTCTTCATTTCCTCAGCTTTATAGCTTTCTAGTTTTTTTTCCTGGCTTGCTATTTACTGTTTTGGTTCTCATCAGCCTCTCTTAGGTCTTATCAGGGTGAAAAAAAGACTTCTCTAAATGCCCAACAATTACCAGGCAGAAGTTAAAACCTCTCAGGTCAACATTGTGCAGTGCATTTAAAAGCACAAGTAGCTCAAATTGTCCTGGTGGACACAAACCAACTGCAAATCAATGTTAATGTTGCTCTTTGTCTGTGAATAAGCATATGTTTGCTAACAAGTTTAGTCATGATATGTCAGTATTCTTTTTACAAATTGTTTCTTGGGCCACCAGGTGGCCAAAAACAATATTGCAGGTTTAAATGAAAAACCCTTAGTACTCTCCTAATTTTCTAATGATGTATTTTTAAAAAGAAAGGGTGCTCCACCTGTAATCAATAGAACAATCTCACATCAAAGTGGGACAATTAGTGTAAATCATTAACCATTGTGTTTCAATGGTACAATACTTCATTTAGATAAATAGCAAGCTTTACCGAGCTATTATTTCCATATTCTGAGCTGCACTGTGACCTTGTTGTTGCTTGGTGTCCCTGCAGGATGATGGTGTTTGGAGTGCTGACGCTGGTCCTGAGCTGGACCTCCCTGGGAGCTGACCTGGCCACTGCTGTGGTGAGCTGCTTCACGCTGCTTCGCTTCCTAACCCCTGGCTGACTTGCTTACCCTAATATAAAATTGTGTAAACTGGTCTGCAATCAATTCTCGTCCTGCCTGGCAGTGGCGATGAATTGCTTTAACGCACACTGCACTTGACAAATGTCTTTGAATGTGTTGGGGTAAGGGAAGAGAGATGATGCTGCTCATGTGCTTATGTTCATATACCTGCATGTGAATGGATGTGTTTAAAATATCTGCAGTGTCATTTTTCACATGAATTTTATCATCTCTAAAATAAAACATCTCTCAGATAAAACATCTCTCAGATCACATCACAGCAAAGTCTTTCTCACACATCCAAAATAGTGCATGTGTTAGCTCCACAGCTGCTAAACAAGGATCCTAGCTTTCTCAGTAAAATGTGTGTGTGCTAGAAAAAGCCTTTACAGCCTTGCAGTGTCATCCAAAAACGTATTAGTGCTTTCTCACTGCCCAATCTAAAAATTCCTCTGATCTTGGTTTGTCTTTCTGTCCCCTCATACGCTTTTCATCTCTGCTGAGAAATGGCACACTGCTGAAAATAGACCAACAAAAAGAGTCAAATGCCAAACAGTGAATTCAAGTCACCTGAGTAAAACTCAAAGATTACGACAACACAAATCATTTTGCTGCTTTTAATCATGCTGATTAGGTGAATAATCTCACTGTTCTTCTCTTTTAATGACCTAAAAAAAACGCACAAGTGACCTAGAGGGTTACCGATAAGATGGATATGCGAAAATAGAGAGATGCATTTGAATATCAGATGAATGAGCACTGGTGTTTGTGTCGCCTGCCTCAGGCCTTTGTGCTATTTTTCTCAGGTTTTTCGTCGGGTGTTGTGTTTTGACTCGAGACTGTCGAGGATTGTTAACAAGAGATCATTTAAGTTGGAGATCATGAGCATGGAGTAGAAAGCAGCAGCAGGTGTGAGCAGATCATATGCCGTCTATGGAGTGACTATTCTCTGGTTTCCTCCTTCTCTTTCATCTAGAAGTTTAGTGTCTGCTTTACAAGTCTACACTATATGTGGTCTACATTGGCATGGTAGACGGTTGAAACCCGGGTGGATATCTGGTGATATCAAAGCTAGAAAAACACAGTTACCATCCCAAACCCCGCAAGAATGTAATGTTGAATATTCTGCACAATAATTAGCTACATCAAAATCAAACCTACCTACAAATGTTGAGTGTCTGGGCTTTGGGGCCCTTCCTTGAAAGGAGCAAGAAAGCATCCAATAAATGTCATGGTATTCCGTTCGTTATATTTCAAACTGTTTGTTAACAAGTAATCGTTGCCTGTAGGAGGAAGCAGTGGAGGAAATGTTAGAAATCCTCAGAGGACCATGAATATCTGCAGCCACCTTTCCCCGACCCAAGTGTTTGTCAAAGAGAAATGATGTCATAGCTTGACAACAAATGGTAAGGGGGTCGTTCCAAAAATCTTTGGAAATGTTCATCTGGCTTCCATAAATACCCAAACCAAATTTCATATCTGAACAAAGTTTGTTGTATTGTAGCCACTTGATAATTGACAGAAATCGATTTGTGGGTTACAAAATCCTGCCATTTATTGTGGTCTGTTATGTAAGCTGTCTGTTCCGCTGTGTTTGTCTGCTGCTGACCCTGACTGCACTGGATGCTTAACGTCCACTGGGCTGTTCTCTGCCTGAGAGCAAACATGGAGGTTGAAAGGGCTTCATAATTGCTGAGGCAGGGATACAAACAGCTGTGAGCAAAGCAATTACATGAACAGTCTGCACGGCTCCTTCACTTTTCAGACATCATGCTTTTGTCACAATTGTGTGTTCGTGTTGTTTGTCTTCTTAATTGGGTGTTCATTTGTGTTTGTCTATTCCTGTGTGTGTGTGTGTGTGTGTGTGTGTGTGTGTGTGTCATATATCTGAGGTGAAGCGGGGCAAGCCCAACAA
>NW_011365671.1:54247-76175 GCF_000735185.1 Notothenia coriiceps | reverse complement strand
GTGTGTGTGTGTGTGTGTGTGTGTGTGTGTGTGTGTGTGTGTGTGTGTGTGTGTGTGTGTACTGCTTTGTGACTCACATGCATTGCTCTGAATGCGAGTGACTCAGTTCTAGTCAAATATACCGTATACAACACTGTGTAGGGCTGTCATTCCATTCATCATTTACTGTATGAAATGTTGGAAAAAAGGCCATGGTAATGTTTTCATAATAGCTTATTTAGGTCAGACTAGAAGTAAAAAAAACCTAGATCTTCCATAAAAATGATATAAGATAAAGAAAAGCAGCACATTTTCACATTTTCACTTTTTTTATGGTTTATTTGGCAGGGACAATGCAGAATAATGAACACTTAAAACATTAAAATGTGTCAAGCGTTACAGTGCCAGACTTAGCTTTGAGCTAATCTCCATTCGCAGTCCCTCACATAAAACATTTGATTGTGTGATTGATTGATTGCTTTATAGATTACTTAAATACCATATCCATGTTCAAATATTCAGAAATGACAGTTCATTTTCTGCCACTGGAACGATTAGTGAAGATAATAAACTGATTCAGCCTTAGAACTGTGTGCGAGGAAATAGATCATGGAAGGTTTTGCTTTTATTTTACTGCATTTCCTATTTTTTCAGTAATGGTTTGACTCCAACTCTTGACACCAGTCCTTGATCTGTGGGAGCTTTCAGGGGCTGCAGTCTGTAGCAAACCCTGGACAGGTCATCAGTCTACTGCGGGATAAAATAAATGACGTGCACACCTGCGTGCCACTCTCCACGTGAACCTGCTTTAATGGTTTTGCACTGTACTTGCCAGCAGCATGCCAGCAGCAGTGGACACTTTAAAAGCATTACACATATTAAACACACTATTGCCGTCTGAAAAATGTCTGAAAATCAACCTCCTTAAACCTTTCTCAGGTTTTAACTTTTAAAAATGTACTTGCTCCTGCTGCCTGTCAGCTGTGCCCCACTTAAAATCAGAACTAGTTTTGTTGCTGCGCTCTAATGATGTCAGACACCCAGCACATCGGGAGCAGCCCAGCACCCCAGTGTGTGGTATTAGTGTTCACACTTTGCGTTTGTCTTCCTGAGTATCTTCCGATGATGCAACTATTCCTGTTCAGATATGTGCATGTTAGAAAGCGCTTCACAACTAGATAGACAAAAAATGATCTATAGCTATTTTGGGTTATCGACTAAGTCTTGTTTTAAACAAAATATGTCTGCATTTTCTCAGTTTTATATCACGTTTAAGTGAATATCTTTTGTGTTTTTTGGACCGACTGACAAAAGAAGACATACAAGCAATCTCTTTGAACTAGATTAGTCTAGAAAGCAATCAGAATAATAGAGAATAACCGGTAGTTGCAGTGCTATTGTCAGATTACTTTATCCTTAACTGACTCCCAATGTGTGTGTCGACATGGGAATCTTCAAATTGTGTATGTGTGTGTTTATGTGTGTGTGGGGCTGTTCAGTTCTCTAGTACACAGTCAATGAATGCATAATGAATGCACCCCTCCGCAGAACTCTTAATGACAGACAGTGGGAAGTCAGAACTCTGCCTTCTCAGAGAATCACTGCTTCCCCTTCAGGAATTCTAACTAATTTACTCCTGAATTGCAGAGCGCATTCGTCTCCCTTGTGTCTTAACAATCCAGCTCGGGTTTGCTAGAGATCTACACTGTATCTCATCTGTGTGCGGCGCTCATTAGCGTCCCCTGCCCCCTCAGAGAAAGTTAAGCTACAGGCAGTGTGTTTGACCTGAGCCCGGGGGACATTTAATATTCAGACAGTGCACAGAGCACCACGCCTCGGTTTTGTTATTTTGCAAAAGCAGGTTTCTTTTTACCACTGTGCTTTGGAGGGAAAAGGGTTGAGAGTGACAGAACTGAAAACATATTCATGTCTAGATATGTAAAAGTGGATTAAAAGTGCAGTTTCCTTTTGACTCAAAAGTATGTGAAAAAGATGTATGACTTTTCAAAGTGTTAATAAACTGCCAGGTAGAGTATTTGACCTTCTCTTCCTGAATGGTTCTTTATGAATGTATTTAAAAAATGATTCCTTTTCATTTATTTCTGCACTTACATGTGTCCTGTCTTCATTCCAGGGCACAAGTGATTTCTGCGTGTCCCCTGACAAGTTCCTTCTGAGCCAGACGAAGGGAGTCATCGGCACTGGTGAGCTTCATTGTGAATCATTTTGTGTTAATGGAGTTGTAATTATGAGAGCATAAAGCTGTGGCCATGACACCAATGTAGAAGTAGGACATTAGAGTTGAATGTGCATTTAATCTGCTTGATTTGTCTGTTTGTGTTTTTCACAGATATTGTTCATTATTACCTTTACTGCAACCAGACCCTCTCCAACCCCTTCCAGCAGGTAGGAAACAGGATGCTTTGCTTTGACTTGTATGTACTTGTATATGACTTATTGGGCATTGTTTGTGATTTACAGGTCATAACACATCTACATGTTGAAGTTAAAACACCTAATTAAGTTGTCATGTCATTGAATTGTACATTATTTATTATTCTACCATTACAAACTGAAACACAGTATGTATTTTACAACGCTTAATGTACTAAAATATGTTTTCTTTAGGAAGAAAAGGTTTGGTATCTATATCTGAGCCAGATTTCTATGGGATATATGAACCTGTTTTCATCCTTTCTTTTGAAAAATAAATCAAACTTGGTAATAGATCAGTTTTAACTCTATGTTTCCTAATTAGTCACAAAGTTACAAATATTTCCAGATTAAAGTGATTTAAAATGTGTAAAGACACATTTATATTTATATTTTACTACTTAAAAAGTGATGCTATACATTTTGGTCAGTACTCCACGTAATACTATTAATACTAATGTTTTAGGTTTCCAATACCCAGCAGAACCTCTTTTAAAACATTCACTTTGGAATAATAATATAACATTTGTGTAAAAGAATATAAAAGAACAGTTCAAACTAATCATTTAATAGTTATTTGCAAAATCCTCACTGTCAAGGTCACACAAAACCATTATTAAAATAGGATTTAAATGATTGTATTTCCATTTGGAGCAGGTCCTGACTAATAAAACACAGTCATTTAAATACTTAATTGTCTTGTGTTAGCTAGGTGTTTTAAAACTTTTCACCTGAATATCAAACACCTTTTGTAATTCACTAAATCAGAGCTGGATGGGGATTTTGTTTCTCCTCTCATGTTTCATCTTTGTCAAACTCTCCCTCTCTATCCAGCGCTGCCTGTCTGATTTACATCCTTACTTCACCTCACAGGTCTGGCTGAACGTTAGAAAATTGCAAATCACCCAACCCTATCTCCCAGGCTGTCACACCATCAATTTTCAATTTCTTCTCTGTAAGCAAACAAGCAACAACATGCCAACATTTAACAAAGCCCCGAAAAACAAAGGCTATACATCCGCATCTCTTCTGGGGCTCTGTGTGGTGACTCTTCCCAGACACAGTGGAGTAGATATTGTGGGTCACATCACTGGCTTCCACTGCTGACATCAGTCAGTGGTTAAGTCCATTTTCTGTGAGCTCTGGTCCAGCGGAGCTCAAATCTTATTATCTGGCTCTTGTAGACATGCCCAGAGGAAAACATGAGCGCAGCAGCAGCGGCCGTCACCCCGCCTGGTAAACAAAGCCAGCGCTCATTCCCTCCGCCACGCAGATACCCAACAGGTGCAAAGTTCGAGCTGCCAGGATTTCACACTGATTGGGAAACACAAACCTTCTCTCTTGTTTTATCAGCCTGAGTCACAGCAGTGCTTCCTGCCCTGCTCTGTGCCCTCGCTCTGGGGCTTTACTCCTGCGTCAACTATCTTTTATATTTATTTTTGTATTATTATTTTTATTTAATTGATTTATTCCAGATATTTTATTAGCGCATGGTGGAAAGGAGCAGGGAGAAGAAACTCTTATTTTAACTGCCCCTCCATACAAAATAAAATACAAAATGAAATAACCATAACAAAATAAAATAAAAGCAATATTCTTTCAGTGATAGATGGTCTGTCCTTCATATTTTCTTATTCACGGCCAATCATTGCAGTATCGTAGGAAAATAAGAGAAGCACGAAAACGTACAAAAAATACTTAGTTCCCACTTGACAGTTAAAGGAAGGATACAAAACAAAAAAACAACACTAAAACATCACATGAACAAGGAAAAGTGCAACCCCGGCCCTCATCTGAGTCCTACTGGAGTAGAAGGGAAAGCGGCTTATTTCCACGGCTCTTTTTATATCCCTATCAACCTCATCTCTCTCCTTTCCTTACTGTCCTCCTCCATCCACTTTCTACGCTACAAAACTCACCAAAGCTTGAAAAAAGAATCTGATCAGGCGGTTAGATAGACTCAAGAGCGAGCACAATGGACAGTCATGCAGATCTGCAGAAAAAAAATAAAAAATTCAGATCAGAGGAAAGCAATTACATTTATGGATGGTTGAGGTAATTGACCGCATCCTGTTCAAATTGAACATTGAGCCACAGGCCATTAAAGGTTCCCAAGCTACTCTTATAAGGTTGGGTGACTGTGAAGATACAAGTTTACTTTGGAGATGTGACAGAATGATTCATTTATGGTAACGCTTGAATGTTAATTTAACAAAAGGTGCTGTCTCTCAGGCAGCTTGTGGTTATCTGCTCACTCTACATCACACTGAATGTAAGGGGCTTATTTGGAACCTGTTGGTGGGAACTTAAACCTACATCACCATAAGTAAAGAAACCAAATACAGAATGTTGTGAACTAGTTTTTAATATGAGTTTAGAGCCCTAAAAAGCTGCCATTTATCTATTCTTTTTTGTCTGTGTGTTGTTTTTGTGCTTATGTTCTTAGTTCACATCCTGTTGTTCATTTATGTCAAGTGAAAGGGTTAGGGGTTTCCTTTTGGGCTCACTTATGTACTTTACTGTATGCATTGTTGTTTTGGGATAAAACAACATATTACATTGCATACAAATGTAATCCATTATATTTGCTAATGGCTTTCCTCTAAGGCTGTACAATTAATCCAAATGTTATACACTGAACGTTGACTTTAATTGAATGTATTATGTCAACAAATGTCACGTAACTGTATTAGGCTAGTTAAAAGCAATAATATTAAGTTGAAATATTAGGTACAACTTGACATTTGTTGACATAATACATTTAATTAAATTGATTTTCATTGTACAATTCACAATATGGACTGCACTATATCTAAAATATGTGAAAATATTATTCTAAATAAAGTATTGTGTTTAGGTCTCGGCGTACAAACGGTATTCCTCTGATTCCCTCTAATATTTTGAATCTTATCACAGTTGCAATATCAGTCAAAAATAATTACAACTAAATATGTTTTCCCAAATTGTGCAGCCCTTCTTTATTCCTTATGTTATCACTTTGTGGAAGAAGTTTGCGCGTTCTTTAAGAACCTTTACAAACTAAGCGTTATGGTGTGTCTATTAAGGTGAGTCTTCACATTGCCATGCTCTTCACTCTTCTTGTGTGCAGCCTCTGACCATCTTCCAGAGGTCCCTGACCACCATGCAGATCCAGATCCACGGCCTTCTGCAGTTTGCTGTGCCTCTGTTCCCTACAGCTGAGGTATCACCCACTCAATGATGTATATGCTGCATTACAACAGACTCAAATGATTTTAGGAGTATCATTAGCAGGACTTTTTCACAAGTATTTCTGACCTCTCCACAGAGAGACCTGCTGGGTATTCAGCATGTGCTCAACTCCTCGGAGGCCAGTCTGCACCAGCTGACCGCCCTGCTGGACTGCAGGGGGCTTAACAAGGTGTGTGCACTGCATCCTAATTGGCAACACAACAGCACAACTAGGTCAACAGTGAAGTAAAGTGGCCACGCAGGATGTAAAATCAAACCGAATGTGGAACTAGGAACACAGCGGAGCAAGGCACAGCAGAGAGGATTTCAAAATGTAATGAGAATAGCTTTTTCTAAAATATGTGAGTTTCCTGCTCTGTTACACTTGTACATTGTGGCTCATAACTGCACTGCGGTTTAATAAGAATGTTGAACATCCCATTGAATCTGCATGACACCAATAAAGCAGACTAGAGGACACACTCCCAGGGCTCTAAGTGCTTTTCCATCCTCGCTTCATTTTGTCTACTGTAAGATTCAAAGCCTGTGCCTCTACCTTTTTGTCTGTTTTATTATTTGTTTGACCTCTTTAGGACTACCTGGATGCGATGGTGGGGGTGTGCTACGACGGGGTGGAGGGTGTACTCTACCTCTGCCTCTTCTCCTCCCTGGCATCCTGTGCCTTCACCGTCATGCTGTGTGCCATTCCCAGGGCATGGAGACAAATAGCCTCCAGGTCAGTTCGTTCTCTGCTTCTCTGCCTCAGTGCCCTCATTTCTTCACCCTGCAGCCATCTTTATGCAGCTTCACATAGTGTATGGGCCAGCCTGAATATAAGTGTGTGTGTGAGTGTATATGTATATCATTGTTTTTTTATTTGTACAATTGTTAAAAATACAAACTGAGGTCTGAAAGCAAGGTGTTGGGCCCCAGGCAATGGTGCACAACAACTTAATAATGTCAAGAAACTATTGATAATCCAACTTCAAAAAGCTAATACTAATGGATTTTGTCCCTGCTGTTATTACTTTTTCAGCAAATTTTGACAACATTTACATTTTTTAGCTACAGGTCCAATAACGCTGTTTTTGGTTGTAAACAAAGTAATATCATTGCCATGGATTTAGTGAGTTGTAAAGGACTGCATACAGGGCTGGAGCTGGGACCCCTTTCATTCTAAAAATCATAAAAGTTTCTCAGGGACATGACAATACAAAAGATATGAGAAATGGTTAAGGTTATAAAGGCACAGCTTATTTGTCAGAAATGGGCAAGTGTCCCCCCCAATATAATCTTTCAAGTAATAACCCAAAAAGTCTGAATGCCGGGTGTAAAATCACCTGTATCGTCTGCATCCATGGGGCCTGTAGGGGTCAAGGCTTGCTCACATGAACAGCAATTGTTATGCTAGTGAAAATACCTTGATTCAGAATTAAGTAACTTGATACATTTTTAGAACATAATCATTTTAATATTATACTCTGATTTGTAAATATCTATTACCCAATGTAAGTCTAAGGGAAAAGGTATTTTAAAGGTGTTGTAAAGAAGTTAAACATGTTTGTTACCTGGTGCTGTTCCTGGGGGTTTGGTTTTAGGATGTACCGTACACACACACAATACAGCTTGAGTCCAGCCTTAGGGCCTGTCATCTTTTACACTTTGGCACATTGGCACCATTAACAGAATGCCAGATAAACGATCAGCTACCTTTGGGTGTACAGACAATTACATTCACTTTGAGACTTGATATACAACATTCAGAATGTTAATATAGCAGCAAACCTCATTCATAAAGATATAATGTAGTAATGGAGCATGACCAGAGAATGAAGTCACTCTCCCTCTGTGTGTTTTGTAATCCGAGCATCTCTGTGTTTACTTAACCTGACTGACCGAGGTGTAACATGTACCCTCTCTCTTCTCCTTTAGGGAACGAGATTATGACGACATCGATGAGGAGGATCCCTTCAACCCGCGGGCCCGGAGGATAATGGCTCAGAACCCCAACATCACCAACATGCACAGCTTCTGCAGCTACAGCAGCAGCATGGGCAGCCAGACCAGCATCCACCCCCCCGCCCCCACCGTCTCCAACGCACCCATGTCCGAGAACATGTGAGTGCACGACAAAATGTAAACAGCAAAATGTGTTGTCTGAATATCCCCTAATTCCTCTGAGCCGCTTCTTTTATTCTTTAACAGGAACCAAGCGGCTCTGTTCGGGGGGAATCCACGGTACGAGAATGTTCCTCTGATAGGACGAGGCTCTCCACCCCCCTCGGTGCGTTGGGTCCCAGAGGCCAAGTCCTTCCTATGATGTCACTTTCATCTAAGCTAACACACATTTAGCCTTTAAAGCACAGGAAATAGTTTTTATAAAGTAACTGCTAATTATTTCATTCATATTTTTACCGGATGACTCGATTCACTCAAATGTTAAGCCATATCTCATAACCTTTCTTTAATTTAATCAATTTCTTTAAAGATTTCTTAAAGCAGTTTCACGTGATACACTTGTACTCGGTGCCTTCTTCTGCCCTTTGTAACTTACTGAGACCGTTTTCTAACAGTGCCAAAGCCAGGCGAGGAGAAGTAATGTGGTTAATATTTAATCATGAAGTGAAAATCATTTAGCCTCTCTCAGGCCAAATTCCCCAGAGGGAGTGACCCGGACCGTAAATGATAAACTCTATGTTGACACTAAAGATTTTTCTTCCTCGGTGGAAATACATCTGCCCCCCACCCCCTGCCCCACCCCCTGCTGAGCGCTTGTCTCCTGTTACTGTACATCGCAGGGATAAAAATAGAAACATTCTCGATTAAATAATCATTGGGCACAGCCTCTTGTAGTACAAATGTGTGATGAAATACAGCAGTTAAATGTGTTCTGCAGGTAATCTACTTTAGAGCAGTTTTTCCTTTTAATTATTTTTAAAGTGTTATTTAAAGGGGCCCTATTATGCTTGTTGGGGTTTGCCCTTTCTTGTAGTGTGTTATATAGGTTTTTGTGCAGGTAAATGATCCACAAAGGCTAAAATCCCAAAGTTCCTCCCACCAGAGGAAGGTTTCTCTCCCACACAATCACCCCCTGCTTGAAACGCCTCAATGGGACTCTTTCCTTTACCTCCGGAACATAGTGACATCACTATGTAACATCTGCGCTTCTATTGGCTAGCGCTCCAACACATTGTGCGGACGAGGCGTGTGGCGCAGTGGATAGAGCCTTGGTGGTGGGATCAGGGGGTCACAGGTTCAGACCCCACTGCAGTCAGCATGTCGTTGTGTCCCTGGGCAAGACACTTCACCCCAAATTGCTCCTGTGGGGATTGTCCGCAGTATTGAGTATGTAAGTCGCTTTGGATAAAAGTGTCTAACAAGAAACATGTAATGTAATGTGCGTGATAGGCTAAGGGGCGGGACATAGAGGGTGAAAAGAGGTGCTGCAGCACAGGCAGTATGAGAAAAATTAAACACTTTTTGAACATGGAAGCAGTCACAGTAGAGACACAAAATACAAATATGAACCTGAAAATGTTCCATAATAGGGCCCCTTTAAAGAGACGATTTGATCATAAGGTCAGGGAATATGAACTGCATGTTATTTATTGCCATGTTTAAAGGTTTCAATTAGAAAACGACTTGTGCAATAACACATATTAAGTTTATAGATGAAAGGAGTCATCTTTCTCATTAACCTTCAGCCTATAGTTCCAACATGAGTTAACCAAACAAATGTGATGTACTCTGCTTTCTGACGTCCTTCCTAATGAATGCCAGCAAACTATGTATAATTCAATTCTCCATCATGACCTCAAATGTGCAGCATCATGCAGTAGTCTGCGGCTAACAGCTTCTTTTATATATTTTTTGTTTGTTCGTTTGTCATGTGTATGTTTGTTTGTTTGTATCTTTTCATTTCTATATTTCCTCTTTTTTTTATCAACTTTTGGAGGTATACTCTCAGCCGTATAGAAACAATGTAAGTCTTTTCAACTCTCTCAGGGTTTACTCCCTCATTTTTCCTTTGTTGCATCTCCGTCTTTTACCTCTCCTTCACCTCAAATGACTTTTGGTTCCTGTGCAGTTTTCCTGTTTGGCATGGCTTATTCACCTGTAGCCTAAAGTCTTAATTCAAGAACCTCTCTTTGAATTAGTGATGGTTTGTCCTCCCCTAGCGTTCACAGGGTGGTACTTCAGTTGTGTCCCTGGGTTTCCTCACAGTTAGCCTCCCTGTGCATGCACTTCTATAGCTTGTACTGCCACAAGGTGGTAGTTAGGCAACAGGCATTGTGTATGGGCTATAGTAATGATTTGATCCTGGTATTGACAGATATAAAGTGATATCAGAGAGTAAATTGATGTTTTACAAACTGTACATCATTTTAGTAATAGATTTGAAGAAGATCTATGCCCAGAGTATGTTTTGTTGGTTTGATTTAAAGGAATACTCCGCAGAAAATCCATCTTTTTAGCATGAAATACCCTGTACTGTACCTGTAGACTTGAAGGTGGCTCTTTTAAAGTTTTATGGCATGCATCCTTGTGGAAGATGACATCATGCACTCAGCGTGGATTTACAGCAGTCGTACCACTAAAATCTATATATTCAGTGTGTATATTTACAGATGTATTGGTGTAGTGAGAACACAGCTAGTCTGCATTGCTGGATTTCTTTTAATCTTAATTGAATCCAAGTTGACTACAACTACTAAGCTTTAATCTTAACAGGGCCACCTTTCAACCCTACACATGGTGAACAATTGATAATCAATAGAATGATTTTCTGTGGACTCCTTTAAACCCCCATGGCATTTCCCTTCGTCTTAGCCGGAGATTAACCTCAGCCCATAACTGTGTGAAATCTACCATGAGCTCACTGAATCAGCTTGTAACATCCTCCATGTGTTCACTTTTCCCTCCACAGTACTCCCCGAGTATGCGGGCCACCTATCTGTCCATGACCGAGGAACAGATAAGACACTTTGGGAACGACTTCCAAGCATAGACTCCTTTATCTGACGGAGGGAGGAAACGGCATCACACGCTCAACAGACAGAAAGTGTGTGTGGCTTCTCCACGCATCACAGGGGACAGTGTGTAACGTCTCATTGTTCCAGGACTCCAGGCTTTGAAGTCTCAGGACAATGTAACCATCGCGGTACTCTTCTCTGCGCTCATAAACGATTCATCGCACTTGTCCTCCCCAAGACATATTTTGTGGAACTTGCTAAATATGTCTGACCCTGATGCTGGACTTAACCTGCTCTTAATATGTTATGTTCTTCATCCTTCATCATCTATTAGTAAAGCATTGAGGGAACATGTGTCATTATGTACCAGGTAAAAAAAACAACTAACCATGACTTTGATGAAATGGGGAGAGAAGCAATGTTGAGGATTAACTTCTCATTGCAGTAAAGCAACCTGCTCACAATAAAGAAATACAAAAAAAAACTATATTTACACTACAAAACTTAGATTCAGGTCTCCAAAGAGAAAAAAATGTGAACATGACGGCTGATGTATTATTTTCTATTTATCATGCTTGATATTTGTGAAGCACAAACCCAGCACTGGCAGCACACAGCAGGAGGTATGTCGAGATATAATTTATTTACATTTACACACTGACACGTCTGCAATATGAAGCTTTATGTTTCTATATCTTCTGCAGACGAGACTGCCTTGAAAACACGGCTTCTGTAGATACGTTGTACAATAACAGAACGTTTTCTCATATCCAATGTGTTTTGTTTTGATTTTGTTCAAACAATGTGCCAACTTTTATATATTTTTGCTAGCTTCGTGTGGCATTGTCACATAGGATCACTATTTTTTTGTACTTTCTAAAGGGCCATTCAATCATGTTCTCTACATACAGTATGTAATCCAGCTAATACAATAACGTTGTAGTTTCTGTCATAACTGTGCTGCTCTAACCATGATAAATAAGAATATTCAGGTAATTCTATTTCATTAATTCCAAACATCACATTTTTGATTTGACTAACCATGATTTTCCGTAGGGATTTAATACATGCAGTTTTGTTTAATATTATTTTGGTAAGTGTCATTTCTTCTAGCATGTTACATTGTACAGGCACTGAGAATGGTGCTTAATTTTATGTTTGACCCCCCCCAACTACGGGGTCTAACCGTGAGTTGAATAAATCAGTTTTGAGTACAACCTATTGTTTCTTTACTTGTGTTCATGTCCTTTGGGTGCACTTTACCACAGGAAAGGCTTTAATCGAAACAAAAGGGCCCCTAAATAATTGTGGCTAAATGAAACTGTGGGCACAGGCACAGCAATGTATTTTTGTATACTTCCAGTAGATGTCAGCATAGTCTCGTAAAAAGTGCTACTTAGTAAAAGCTGAATTAACTCCAGTAGAAAAGGCTGTAGTGTTTAATTGCAATGAAGGCTATACAACAGTATATAGGTGTGGAATGTTAAACAGCTATAACATGTATTTGTAGTGTCGCGAGAACCATTAGGGTATTTTACATAAATTAGTTGTTAGATGGCAAATTAGAAGTTAAGTCTTGCATTCAAAATCTTTACAGTACAAGTAGCCTAGTAGCATCACAAAAAGGTATTATCTCTCAATATGCAATATATCTCATTTCGGAAAGAAACATAACTATTGGTTTATATTTTGTTTTTTAATTTAAATTCTGGATTATATGTAGGCCTATAATCTAAACCTGTCAAGTAAATAAAGAGTAGTAAAAAAGAAAAGTATAAACATGCTAATGAAGATTTAGTATAACATATCAATGAAGTCTAAACTAAAATATCTCAACATTTTAATTATGCAAAGTATTTGAGTATGAGTCGGCTGCTTAGTTCAATTAAACCACTATTCGTTGGTAAAAGAAAAGAATATTAGAAAATCCAGGTTGTTTATTTTCTAATCGGAAGTCGCACTGTTAAAACAACCGTGCTCCTCGGATCTCCGGGACAACAAGGTGCACGGACTCGCTCAGGCGCACGCGCGCACACACACACTTAGCGTAGCGCAGGAGCAGCAGCAGGGCAGCGGGCAGAGAGGAGGACAGACAGGGACTAGCAGGTGGGCAGCTTGCCGGTGTTACCCACCTCTACAGCTCTTCTTCTGCCGCCAGATAAATTATTTCCGTCTTTCGTGTTGCTAACCTGCCGAGAGGAAACACAGAGGACGAGCTCTCGGAGCGAAGTCGCACTTTGAAGGACGTAGACAGAGAAAAAAGAGACACTAGCTTGGACAGATAGTTAAACGAGAGGTTTTAAAGTGAAAACGACGCGACGTGAGCTTGTTAAGCTCGGTAGTAGCTGCTGTCAGAAAGCATTAGCAGCTACACCGAGTCCATTAGTTGTTGAGTGAGTGTGTCTGCCGAGGGCTGCAGGTGTTTTCTTTCCAGAGGTGACATGCAGGCAGTGAGGAAAATGGTCCAGTGTCCCGTTTGACTAGTTATCCTTCACTCTGACCGTAAGTGACCATGAAGGACACGGGGGAATCTAAGGAACAACAACTCACGGTGAGTTTAAACTATATCCTATTAAATGTAACTTCCTAGTAGGCAGGGGTTTTAAATATCCCGAGTTTTAGCTTAACATTTCCATCATTTAGTCTGTATAACAGTTTCCCCTTTACTCAAACTAGCTGTGTTAGTTGTCATACATTTTAAACCCTTACCATGTTACACCAAGAAATCTGCTGCAAACTGGCCTATTCAATAGGATTGCCCTATAGCAACTAATGCAATCCAATTGAACTTTTCTGTGTTAAATTCTACTTATATGATGCCTATAATTTGACTTTAACTTTAACTATATATTTATTTGTTGTTCCTTTTTCTTTTCTTTTCACTAGATCTGTAAAGCGTCTTTGAGCACCTGTAAAAGCGCTAACAAAATAAATCTATTATTATTATTATTATTATTATTATTATTATAATGTTCAGTTTTTGTTGAAATTGTATGAAATGTTGTTATAGAGTTCATAGTTAAAGTTAAGTATTTCAATAAGAGGTAATGTTTGTTTTACTTACGGAAAACTCCTCTTAACATCATGCAGTCAACACCAACACAACTAAGATTTCATAAAACATACTATATAATCACAACTTGTATTAAATGCGAAGGATATGAACAATTCAAGATTAGAAGCATCACAAATGTAGACTGTGACAGGTAGCATGTACAGGTGTACCTTAATAAAGTGTATTTTTCAGTTTTCTTGTGGTATTAACTGCAAGATATTTCTTTTTTAAATTCCCCAAATCATCCATTGTTGGTGTTATATTTTATATTTCCGAGCCGTTCACTACCTGCAGTGTGTTCCGCAGCTCGTGTCTGAATAATTGAAGTGGCTGTTTCAGTTGCCTGGCCTCTCTCTTGTCCAGCATGTAATACACTTTCTACAGGGTGCTGACAGAGACGGGGCCTTATTATTACCCCTTTGCGTGTCCCATTTTAACCGTCTGTCGGGCACATACATGCCAGCCTCTGGGTACATGAGACTCCTGCTTTGATTGTTAATGTATATTTTCCTCCTTTTACCACCCATTTAAAAGCCTTCATACTCATCTCTGAATGTTTGCATATAGGAAGAAACCATGCAAGGGGAGAAAGTTTAACACCAGTGTGGCCAGGCATTGTGTATTGATCCATACAATTAGTCATTTTGTATTTGCCAGTGTTCATAATTGAAGGTTTAAACATCCTCTGAGATTACAGGTGTCTTTTAGTGTTTCTGATTGTGAGGAAATGTCATCATTCTAACTTTTTTTTTGATGGACACATTCACATTCCTCACGCTGCAAAGTGATTAGAAGTGGAATGTGAAGTTTAATTGGATAGTCGATCCATTCAGCCATCGGTTTTCTATACCTATTTATCACAATGAAGGTGGCAGTGGCACTGAACTTAAGCTCAGCATGCACTGCTCTAAAGGCAGGGTAGACCTTGGACAGCCGATTCAGTTTCCTGTTTACAATGTTTACATGATTTGTGTCTGTGGGACTGGAAAAACAACGTGTGAAAATGAGGACAATATGTTCAATTCACAGGAAAAAATCAACCAACAAAGCTTCGTTCAAGCACAGGAAATGCTAGTGATTTGTCATCTGGTTTAGTGGATGAGAAATTGTACATCATGTGCTTGACATTTTAAAAGATTAGGCGTGCGCGTTTTGTTATGCACTTCCAGGAATCTGATCAAAATTCATGAGGATATTTAGACTCTTAGTCACCTCCCCTAATGGAATACAGTGGCTATAACTCTACATGTTTTAAATCCTACATCTCAAATCTCAGACATAGATAATCTCAATGTTATCTTCAAGGGTTATTTCCTAAGACTTGACAAAGCTCCTCAAGGCCACAAAAGACCTTATTCATCAGGTTTTTCACAACTTGTAAACTGAGTTCAATGTCAAAAATAAACAGATTTCCGCCTTGAGAAAACATAGGAAACACATATATGCTGCAACTGGCAGATACACTAAACATTTTCTCCTGCACCACATTTTCTTTCACTTCAGAAGCCATCCAAGAAGCGCTCTGAACACATGTACATATTCAGGTACAGCTCTAGCTGAATCAATAGACTCCAGGCGCTCTTCCTTGTAAATAAGAACTCATTTATTGTAGAAGCCAGGGTTCTTGTTTGCCGTCTATGTTATTCCTACTAGTCAAGGCAGAGTTCAATTGGATGTCTAACCTTTGATTTCAGCAAATTGAATACCTTTGTGTTGATTAAATAGAAAGAGGACTAAGTTATCTCTGTGTGCCGCAGGTTGCCTTGAGGATCCGACCTGTGAGCGATGCTGAGCGGGAGGAAGCGGCTACGACCGTGGCTCACAGAGTGGACGAACAGGTGAGAGGGCCTCCTTTCTGCTGCTGCTGTGTGTGCGGCAGTAACCTGTTCACCCCTGTGTGCATACTGTATGTTAGTGAGTGATGGGGTCAGGGCATGTGCTTGCGTGGGAGAGGGTCAGGTCTCTGTTTCAGAACTCTCTTCTTGTCTCTCATGAGGCGGCACAGATAAGATATCTGCTGGGACCTTGATAAAGCCGAAAGCTCCTTTTCAAAACCAACTCATTTGCGCATGACTCACAACTGTAGCACACAGTGACCTTTCTAATGATAGAAAGCCTGAAACTCTTTCAAAGCAGACGACTGAGAGCTTCGCCATAGTGAATGCCCCGGGTTTAATTGGACATCAACCACCGCAGAGCTGTGTTACGCTTCTTACATTACAACCGCAACTAATCATCTCTTTCACCATATTATCTCACCATTTTTGTTGCAATGTATGCCCTTTGGGTCTTTAACACACCAACCCTCACACTTGTTTTGTTATTTAAGGCACTGCTGTTGTTTACTGCTTGTTCTTGCAACCGCTATCTGCTATTTACTGCAGTCAACACAGCATCGCTAGCTGTAATCCCACCTATATGTAACACATTATAAGCTGATTGAAGGATTATTAGATTACTAAATCCCTATAAAACTATTAAGCGATTACAAAAAAATAATCAGCAACTATTTATTTGAATCCATAAATAATTAAGTAATATGTTGAGCAATCAATTTTAAATCAGCAACATAATCAATATATTAATATCTAATGGACCAGACTGTCTTTCAGCATTCTGTATATTTCAATGGCCTGATATGCTGACATTTTAAAACAGATGATGCTAACAACACTATTCCCATCAGCCTTGTTTAGTTTTCCCCTGACACGAGATGAGATGCCTTTTCTAATTTATTTGGCAAATGAACTGCCTAGATCGGAGCCAGATTTTGCTTATTGTATTTTCCATTAGAGTAAGCCATGACTAGAATATTTCTGAATGAACAGAATGTGGCTACGATGGCCACAGCCATGCACCACAGCAGAGGGCTAGTGTGACGGAGTGTATCACAGAGTGACTGACTCCGCCACTGACAGCCGGCGGCACACACACACACACACACACACACACACACACACACACACACCAAACATTTCCTGCTCTCCTCCGTTCGTAATTAAATAAGGTTAAACCATCACTAAACGTCCCTTTTCCCCCCTCCCTTTCTGTAGCGCGACCATGAGTGCACGCTTGTGAGTCTACAATTATTTAAACATACATTAAACTATAGTACACGATACTTGCGTGACGGGCAGCGAACGGAGTTTCGCCGCCGTCTCCCCAGCAAAGAGGAATGTGGAAAAGACGGAGGCGCATCACTTCCGTGGTTTAAATATGATGCAAATATCATGCAATTTATTATTTATTTTGCGTTTATTAATTATGGGGGATGATTGTGTTATGAGATAGTTAACCTGTTTATGTTTTGGTCGGATAGTTGTTCTCATGTTTGAGGGGTTAAAATAATGTTGACCATGTGTTTTTGAATTAATTGTGTAACCTGTTGACGGTAAGCCTGTGGGGAGGGGCTATGGGTTCATAAGGGACGGTGTTGGCCCTGGAAGATTCATTCGGGAGATTGTTGCAGTGAAGGCAACAGCTAGTACGTGTTTACTCCATAGATCAGTGATAGACAACCTCATTTGGTAACTTTGATTTTGTTTATTTAAGTTATACTGTTTCAATATTGTCAAACAGTATATATTTTGTTGTTGTTGTTAAATAACGTTTTTGGAGCTTAAATCAACCGACTAAGCCTATGTTTACAAACGGACAAATATAACCCCGTCTTATATGCTGTACATTACACTAGTAACAATGGACTTTAGATGCATCTATCTATTCTAGTAATGATAACAAGAAACTAACTATACTAACACAACCAAGGTGTTTTCCCATCAGAGGTCCTTGGAGCACGACAACTCGACAAAATAATGTAATGACGCTGTTAGCATGTGACCATATGAGCAGGACATGCAAGCTCCATAAGGTCCCTGTTTACCAGCAGCTCTCACTTTTCAACCGCCCCTCTTGGAGACCATTTAGCAAAAACACCGGTGTGACTTTTGAGTGTGCGATAGTGATGAAGGGATTGCGAATGATAATGAGCATCGTGACTGGAAACCTGCTGAGGTGTCTCCCTGCTCACTGTAGGCTGATTGAGGCAGTAGTGGGCATACGTGGGTAGTTGAATCCAGTAAAGTAACAGCATGGCAACAGCTGACATAGCTGCTCAGATGTGCCTTGGTGTAACTGTGCTTGAGAGAAAATGATCATGTACAGTAAGTGTGTAATTTATTGGAGCTGTTCATACTGATGGAGGATATTACTAGAGTAAACTTCTAGAAACAAAGACTGAGACTTGTTTGTCTGTCTTCTCAGAAGTAATTCAATTACATCATGTCTTAAGGACAACATCAGCACTTATGTCTGCGACGACATAATTAAAATTGGCTTTGACACAGGGGATTAGAGTATAGCGGTAAGCAGGTAGATATGGTGCTGACACAGCAACTATAACAAGGCATTGTTATTGTCCCCAGCTCAACCGAACCTCACCTCGAGAAGAAGTGTTTGTTGCGTGTTGCATTTACCTTGCAGTGTATTGATTTGATATCTGGATAGCATAGCTTTTACAGTAATTTGATAGGATAATACTTTATTGTCAGATCAAGTCTGGAATTATAATGTTTTAGATCAAATTACAATCACTGAAGACAATCTTTCCAAGAACCTTTAAAGTGCATTTGAGGATAGCTAAATGTGTTTGCCTATTACTAGCACTCCTGCCTGAGCCACCACACACGGAAACAGTAACCGTACCTACAAGTAACTTCAATCCCTCCACAAATACACAACACTGTGTACTGACTACTTTGTTTGCGAGACAGGCAGACGAGCGATGGCCATATGGCCGGGTTGTAGTGCTCAGACAGATTAGCGGTTTGGCGGTGGCTGGCTTGACGGACTGGGTAAGAGTACACAGATCTCTTGGCAAAAAAACAGACAACTTGACGCTGTCTGAGCCCGTGTAGATGAGCTCATTGGACGGGTTTTAGCTCAGGTTAAGCCTTCTACCACCTGCTCTCTTTCTCCCTCTCTGGCCTTATTCTTTCATCACTGACAGCCTCAGGGGACACTGCCTTTCATGGAGCACCTGTTATGCTCAATGGACTTCTTTTTGTCCTTGAGTGAGCAGTACACAGGTCTGAGTTATCAGACATATGAATAAGGTAATCAGACGTTTGAATGAGATATTGAACGGCTCAAGTTGAGCTTTTTTCAGTGCCTTATAGTAACGTGGTGTCCATGTCCATGCTGTACAAGATACAATATCAAAGCATGATTTAAGTGGACTTTAATGAATCAACTTGATTTCAGAAGAAGCAGGGGCAGTGAACTAATCTTTTGGATTAGTGTAATGTAAGAATGCCTTTCAGTGGGGGGACAAAGTATTCTGATCAGCCCAACAACCAGTGTTGTCGTGAACACTATGGACAGTGAAAAGGACAAATGACCACCCATGGAGACCAGATACTTTTTCGTAATAGAAGAACAAGAAGTTTCAGTTGGACTGTTTGTTGTATCGCTTAGTATTATTTTTAATCTAGACCCTATATTTCCATGTTGTTGTGTCTTGTGACAGGCCTATAATGAGGATGTATTAGTTTAAAGTGGTCCAGTATTGAGTGAGATTGTTGCAGACTGACAGCCTGGGGCGATCCTGCATGTCAATGTGCATCCACCAAAAGGGCTTTTTTTGCTTATTTTTTTAATAAGCTTAGAGTTATAAAAAAGATAACAAAATATTGGATCCCACAAATATAGCTTGTGGGCAAACATAGTGCTAACAAAGTGCCATAACCCTACCGGTTATCTTTGTTATGCAATGGACAATGCACACCAATCAAGAAATCATTTTTATTACAACATTTTAATATCAAAAAGCTTGGGTTCTCTTAGAATTGATTCTCAGAATAATTGTTGTTTTTAAACTTAGACCAAACTCAGAGTAACCCTTGTCTGTTGGACAGTGTTTTTCCGTCCCATGTTGGAGTTAAAGGCCCAGAGAGGTGATATCATCCTCCCTTAAGAGGTTACCAGGAAGCTATGTTTATTCCCTAACGGATAAAGACGATGGTTCAACCTCGTAAAAGAGGCACAGAGGGGACCATATTATATCACCACCGATTAAACCCTTCTTACAAAAGATTGTTGTGGAAGCTATGCGTACTTGTTAAGGATTAAGAGCATACATTAGACGGGAACACTGATCTGAATTAGCTATATACTACAGAATGCACTTAAATCCTCAAAGCAACTGTTTAGCTTGAGTACACTTGGAAAGAAATCCTAAGTTCCTTCTTGCAAAACAATTCGTTTTTTTTCTCAGTCAGTGCATTTATCATGTTGTAAAGTATTGATACAAACACATCCAAATGTCTTTCTAGAAGCATTGAGGATTTGTCTTCCTTAGCCCTCGAACCTGTTAAGCATGTCTTCTGCAGGGTCGGCCTGTCAGTAGCACACAGTGGGGAATGCTTTATAGTGAGGCCTTGTCTCCATGGAGACTCATAGACAAGGTCAGGGCCATTGTTTGTTTGTATTCCTGCTTCTCAGATAGACCTAAAGTCCTACATTTAGAAGAATAGGAAGAAAGAAACCACGGGAAGAATCTCAGTTTTTTCCATGTCTGCAGATGAATTGGCTGTTATAAATGTGTTCTTTAAAATGTGATCATTTCGATTGTTGGCAGGCTTCTGAGTGCAATTCTTCGTGGGCTTTAAGTGTTAAGTAATAAAAGTCACACAATGTATTGATGGTGGCATTTCATGGTCAGCTCCTCAGCAGGGGGAATTCTGTTGTGTAAAGATAATGGATAACTTAAGAGCCCTTTTGACAACAGGGACTTACAAAAAATACTTTGCCATCTATTCCTTAAAAATAAAAAGAAGAGGTTTATCATTCTGATCCTTGAATGGAAAGAGAGAATGTCAGCCATCAGGAAACTCAAACGTACCATTTGCCTCTCAGTTCCTTCGTAGAGAGTCCTTCAAAACAATAAGCAGCATTCAACGTGCTCCAAGTAAAAGCCTACTTGATTACAGTATACCATGAATTGGCACATTTTCTGCCCATGTGGAGTACAAAGCATCTCATCTCAAGTGCTCAGTGTTGAGTTTACGCCACCCTCTACACGGGTATGTCTGTGAAAGGAAATTCAAATTGCTTTCACCTTAGAGGCTGCACTGTAGTTAGCCTGATTCAGCAGGAAAGCAGCTCCTCGTGGAAAACAATCTGCTTTGATTGAGAAGGGCAAACTAAATGTAGCTCGCTGCAGTCGATTTATTTTTTCGGTTATACATTTTTGTCAAATTCCAGGCAGCAAGGTAGAGCAGAGAACAATGCTGTGATAAATTGTAAAAGTGTAGAGTATGCCATCCTGACATTAAACACCACCAGATTTGTTTCAATCAAAGTACACCACTTTACAAAACACAGCAATTCTGATATATCTTTTGGAAAGCTTACCGCCATAAATGTTAATATCAATGCACAATACTGTATCAGTTCTCCAAAGCTCTATTGATTTAGAATTTGCAGTTTACAAGAAAAGATTCTTGGCAGACAGTGGCTTTGATTGCATACAAATGAGTACTACGCAATTGTAACCCCTAAATCATGATATGTATAGGTCACCAGATTCTTGCCAATACACTGCCTGGCCTACTGCTGGCTGATAGCGGGGGTAAGTAGATAAGTAATGTGCATCAAAAAGGTCTAAAATCTGCATAAAAATGACCCAGCTCCCTTGTTGTCTTAATGTCGCCCCACTCTTGGCTGATGGAAAGTGTTCTCTCCAACACAGCCCATTACCATAAGAGCCTAGTAAAAATATCTGGGTGAAAAAGGGCACACTTGGTCCATGCAGTTTTTTTTTTTTACGAGGTGAAGTGTTTGAATAGCCTCACGGCCGAACAAGGGAAAGAAAAGAACTACAAATAGCCCTGTCCTTAATAGCAGAGGAGATTTACACTCCAAACACAGAGAAACAGCCAGAAAAAAAACCTGCACCTAAAATGGCAACAGCGGAGAGACACAGAAATGGCCAAGAAGAGTTTATTTTGGGTCATGCCAGAAGGTACTACTACTTTTGCGTAAAGCTTAATAGACTGCCTGGTCCCAGAAAATGGATTAGCGTTGCTTTTCTCTCGACTCCACTTCTACTCTCTCGCCACTCTCACTGATTCCTCTGATCCTAGTCCCTCCCTCGAGCCTCTTTTACAACAAGGGCTATTGTGTGTGTGTGTGTGTGTGTGTGTGTGTGTGTGTGTGTGTGTGTGTGTGTGTGTGTGTACTACTACTACTATATGTATGTACTACGTAACGTAAGTTA
>NW_011365671.1:6653-54133 GCF_000735185.1 Notothenia coriiceps | reverse complement strand
TTGTGTGTGTGTGTGTGTGTGTGTGTGTGTGTGTGTGTGTGTGTGTGTGTGTGTGTGTGTGTGTGTGTGTCGTGATCCCTCTCCATGCCCTGCCTGCTAATCTTGTTGAGAGGGCAGGGCGTGGCAGCTCACAACAAGCATCCTCTGAAGGAGACTAGATGTTGGAGTAGCCCTACAAGCCCTCTCTGTGAACAGCTTTTTATTTTAAGACCAGGAGACACCAAGAACTCAAAATGAGTTCATTATGCATAAGAAAAACCCATTATTATACAATCTAGCTGGTATATATCAAGGAGGTAATGTCAGGTTTGAATTTTTCACACCACGCTTGGTGTCTCATGAGTTATCCTGCAAAACACAGGGGGTTGATGAAAAGGAAGAAGTACTAACAGGGCTTTTACTGAAACCCCATAAACTAATTATGTTACAGATTGCGCAGGCATAACATCCTTTCTGTTTTATGGGAAAAGCCACGTTGAGAGCCCATCATTAGGCCCTGTGTTCTGTGTAACAGAATCAGGAGCACAATGTTCCCCTGCTTCCTCCATGACCACCTAATACCTACAAGCAGGAAGCACAGGCCAGCCCCGCGGCCATTAATGTGCCGTCTTCATTGGGCTCCTGGCCAGAAACACAGGTGGCGATTTTTCCATTGCAACACAGCTATTGGGGTATAAGTTGATTCTCCCAAAAACAATTCTAGACCTTTTAAATATAAAAAAGAATAGCTGAGTGTAGTGAGCTGGACGGATAACAGGTGCCAAATCAGGACAGAGGAAATATGTGGCACAAGGACAGATGTGAGTGTTTACATTCCCGTCTCCCGTTTGCCTTAGATTTGAAGGAACCAGTGGGAGTATGACTCTAAGGGGGATTCCTGTGTAACACCCCAGTCATAACAACATGTTTGTCTGGCTTGTCCATGTGACCGCCTTCCCAGAAAATAAAATGATGTCAATATTTTGCACAGTACCTATGCAGGAATTAGCAGTGGTACCTTATTCCCAATGGTGGTAGATCAGAAAAATTGTAATTTTTGTGAACAGTTGTTGTTTAGTTGTGGGTAGAGGGGTACCGTCTGCGACTTACTTTGTCGATTCAGTTTTTAGTTTGTATTTTGCCTGCTGATTTTCATTCTTTCTAATAACTTTAAATGGCATGGCAAACAATTGTGTAACTTCGTAATGGCTTTGACCTGCAGGTGTAACAAAATGCAAGCATTATACTTCACTCTCCCTGAAAAACTTCCTAGGCGACGGCATAAAGTGTTAATGTGTGGGTGTACTGTGTAGCAGCTGCCACTGTGTGCATGGCTCCAAACAGTCATGCAATGTCACACGTGTGTTAATATGGCTGACAAAATAATCAGTTATATAAGACTGATCAGTTAAAGCATTTATAGTTTGGGGGACATATTAGAGATGACAAAAGTGCCAGGAATGAATCCCGTTTCAAACATTCTAGAGGAGAGGGCTTAAGAGACTTAACTTTATTGTCCCCAATTATCTTTTAGCCAATAAAAAACATTGAACACAGACTTACAATTGTGTAAAATCTTATGCTAAAACCCAAAATACAAGCTAACATGAAGCATCATTCAAAAATGTATAGAACATCCGGGTCCATCCTCCAGTTTAAGAACAGACGAGGCTCACAGCTTCAATCAAGGTAGATACATGTTTTGTAGTGACAGGTAATCATACAAAAAATGTGCCAACATATGTCAATCAAACTGTGACCCTAAAACATACTAATTGAAACATAACAATATGGTTTCCAGTGCTTTTATACGGTTTGTTTTGCTTTTTGGGCAGACTTACTGACATCTGACATACCAAAATATACTTGCCCACTCAAAAAAACAGCAGATTAGATATAAGAAAAAAACTGATTTATTTTTAAAGGATTCTTAATTTTGACACCCAAATCCCACATTGTCTGTCTATTTTTTACCCATCCAACTCAGAGGCAGCGAAGGCAAAATCAGACAACACACAACATATAGCTTTACAGAGCCAAAACGGCAAATACGTCTTACCTTTGCTGTTTTCTGATCACAAGTTGTGTTCAATGGCATTAAAACGCATACAAGCGCTGCTGAAGGTTAATCCAATGTGTCTGTGTCACTTTGAAATGATTACTGATAATCCATCATAACATTTTTGTCAAAAACTGAGATTTCATATAGTGCGTGAGACCCACCCTACAATTACTGCCGCAATAACCCAGCTTCTGGTTTTGGGCATTATGGCTACGCATCACTCATTCACCAATGGGTAATGTTTAGATGGATTTAAGAACTTCCCTCTCGATTCTATTGGCTCTAACGGTTCAAAAGAGGTGTTGATCATCAAAATTGACCAGAGATATGGAAAATCCACCCAAATGACCCCAGAAGTGGGTTTTTGCTAAACCTCTCTAAAAAGGTCAAATGTCACTTGTTTTGCATCAATCTTGATACAGGGTACTTATTATATGTTAGTTTGGATTCCTAAAGCTTTTAGTCTACTATCCCATCATTCAAGGGCGGTTTTCACTATAAGTAATGTTTTTTTTTTGGACGGACACTATCATTTACATTTTCTTACTATGTTCAATATGAATTTACTTTAAAATAAAAAAAATTGATTCTGACTTTTCTACATCCAACTCACAGGTTTATCATTGCTTTGAGAAAAAAGATGATTAATTGACCCCTTTTTAGAAGTGAAGATATAGTCAATTGTTCTGGGAAAACAGGCTTGGGGATTAACAGGTTAAATGGTATGTTCCATTCATATTTGTATACTGATAACTCACCACGTTAACCTTTAATTTGTGAAGAATCCAAAGAAAAGTCTGATAAAATTAGCCGAATAGAGGTTTTTAACAACAGCAAAGCTACAGTTAAACCAGGTTTCATTATTTTGGTCGTTTGCTCACTATTTCCCAAAAATATGCAATTAGATTCTTTGATCACCGTGGAGGTATGCAAGAAAAATAAAGTTTCAAACTTAAAGAAACATGGTGCAAATTGTAATTTTTTGTGTGGAGTATTGGTTAAACAATAATAATAATATATATTATACAATAATTATTAATATTCTTAATGAAACTACTAAGAGTTATTTGGATGCTATCATCACTTTGATACTGTAGCTCCAAGTTAATGACGTGTGACCAGATGGAAGTTATTTACTTTCATGAAGCAGTGTAAGATAGATAAGTCTGTTTTATTTGATTACAAAAATCTATTATTCACGTCTTTTGCTGTCAGTCGCTTAGCAACGGTGTCCTCAAGAGTTGAAACCACCTGAAAGTGAAGCATACTTACTTCCATATAAAAAGAAACTCACTTGTTTTACATGAGGGAAGCAATCATTTCTGGCTCAGATGTTTTTAGCACTGCCAAAACTGTTCATTTATCTTGGCAGACTGTAACTCCAGATTATAGGATGCTCCTCAGTCATTATTGTTTTCACATTATAATGACATGTTCTAAACACCAATGCACATCTAGACGGACTAAATGTAATGAATCAAAATACAGAATCAACAATATCCCACCTGATGATTTAAATCTTCAAGTAAAGAACTTATCATGCTTTGATTTATAGAATTTTACATACGGAAATGAAGAACACATATGTCAGAGTTCTCTATGTTTCCAGGTAACCTGATTTTAATCCTGAGATGTCCTTCTTTGACCTTCCTCCGTTACGCCAAAAGGCTTCCTCTTTACGCCTAAGATGTTCTTCTGGCACACAAAGGGCCAGCCTCTGTACATCACATTACATTACATGTCATTTGTTAGACGCTTTTATCCAAAGCGACTTACATACATTCAGTACTGTGGACAATACCCACAGGAGCAATTTGGGGTGAAGTGTCTCAGGGACACAACGACATGCTGACTGCAGTGGGACTCGAACTTGCTATCCCCTGATTCCAAGTCCAGTACACTATCCACTGAGCTACAGCCTCCTGTGTGTCTCGATGTTGACCCAAAAGACCAAAGAGCTGTAACTTGATTGGTGTGTGTGTGTGTGTGTGTGTGTGTGTGTGTGTGTGTGTGTGTGTGTGTGTGTGTGTGTGTGTGTGTGTGTGTGTGTGTGTGTGTGTGTGTGTGTGTGTGTGTGTGTGTGTGTGTGTGTGTGTGTGTGAGCACTTAGTGATTGCCCTTAATGTGTGTTGTGGCTGAACTCCAGCCTCTGAACTCAAGGCTTCCTCTGACCTTGAATAGGCAGTCTCTGGCAAGAAGCTACTGAGCTTTCCTGCCAGTTGATGTATCCTTGGATGTTTTTGGATAAATAAAAGCTTTCCTGGTAATCGGCCTAAGTACCTCCTCCAGGCAGGTTGTGCTTTTTGGTTTGCTCGCTTTCAGGATATCAATTAAAGATTAAGTGTTAAAATATATGCTATTAATACCAATAACCTTTTGACATTAATGGCAACAGCAGGGCACCCTGCCTTCACCATTCACATTTTCACACTAATTGCTATCCCAAGGCTTCAGTGAATTTCTTTCATCGATGACACATTTCTGCTTTGTTCCTGTTATCCTTTGTTGCCATCTTTTCCTTGGCTCTCCAGTATTTCATCTGTGCAACATTCCCTCAAAACTGGAATGACTAGGGGTAATTAGCAAGGGAGAAAGGGAGAGGTGGCAGAAAGAAAGAAGAGCAATTTTTCGGTTGTTGATCAAGATCTCTTGTTGCATAAGAGGCTGGGAATCCTATTGTAAGTGTATGTCTGCAGGTGCTCAAATGAGTGTCCGTTTCTGAATGACAGCGACCCCCGTCTGGCTGTACTAATCTGGCATTCGTTTGTCCCAGCCAGACGTCTTATGTGACCACAAAATGAAGAGCAGACCTTGCTATCAAGCACCCTGTATCAGGTACACTGTGAGCCAACACACACCTCCGATCATCAAGAGCCCCTGAAACAGGATATACAGTAGCATTGTTGGGGTGCAGGGAGGGCAGCACTGAGGTTTTCTATCAGATAACCGGCCGCGATTGTGCCCTTTCGACTTTCAAAAGCTTCGGTTGCATTTTTGAAAGAGCAGCTTGAAAGGTTGCCCCGCAAAGGTCACCGCTTAGACCTGATTGCTTTCTTTTTGTGATCCTTTATTCTTCACCGTATTCTTGACTCAGCGCACAGATGTCATTGCTAAACGACTCTGCGGTTACGTCATTGTGCAACCCAAAGATAAGGGATTGGGTGGAGCCCAGCTGTCCACACAGTTCAGCCATTTCCTGGAGCAGTTGAAACTGAATTGGAAACAACAATGTCACATGGAGATGTTGGGGAAGACAAGATGCACGGACATGCATTTCAGATACGACACACTGATAAATGTCCCGAAGGTAAAAGCCTCTTTGTCTCTTAATCTCTCCAAGACATGCTTCTTGGACCCTATTGGCTACATGATGTCACCTAATCACCTCTGACACCAAAGCAATAAAGACAAGTACAAATGTAAGCAATAAAATGTGATGTGTATACAGGTGGTATCGCTTTGATTCAGGCACGTCAGGCCTCTTTGTTTTTTCTTATTTTTATCGGGATATAATTGTAGCAGTCATATTTATCTGAATATATATCTTGTTGATTAAAATTAAAATGTTGAGCAAAACATTTCTTTAGTTTCAATCCAGTTTCTGGCAGTGAGATCAGATAGATTTGTGATTGTGATGATAATACCAGTCAGGGAACGATTAATTCAGCTTCTAATCAAACTGTGCGAGCTCTGACAGTATAAGTGATAGCCAGTGAATTGTAGGCCTTTTATATGATTGAGATTTCCAATTGCCCTTTTGTATTTTTATTAGTGATCCGAGCCATCTTTTAGGTGTAGTGAAACCAGTGCCTATAAAAGCCGTTGATGTCTACACGACTTCTGACTTTTGTTGGTTAGCTTGGCAGCATTTGCCACTTGGCACACAACAGTGGAGCAAGTCAGGGAGAACCAACCTGGGCCGGCTGACTTGTGAAACCGTACCACATCCAGGCTTTGAATTATGGATCTGCTTTGGGAGCTAGCAGCGCTATAATCAGCAGGATGGCCAACCAAGTCAACCCTGCTGCTTTAACGACCTGAACAGCAGGGCCTGTGGATTAGAAAAGCCATCAGCCAAGAAAAGGCGCAGGGCGAGGGTGCTCCATCGCACCCCGCTGCTTTTTATGGCATTAAGATCGCCTCATCATGCTAATTGGTTTCATGTCGCTGCATAAGCAAGCTGTTGTTTTGACTTTGGCTGATCCTTGGGAGGATATGAATATTTTAGGAGCCCTCCTTTTTTTCCTAGCCACGGTGTGTAAATTCACGCTGCGACCATTTGTTTTGGTAGCCCCCGGGGTCATGTTAAATTGGCTCCAGCCCTGCAGCGAAATGAAAAGTGGCTGAGGATTGTGACGTCCATTGTGAATAGGGGGCATCGTGATTAAAAGTGATACAAATTGACATCACGTTTACAGAGGCCATCAACCAGGAAATTACTTTCCATTTTGCCCCATGTGGTTCTAAGGTCCCTCTGGCCGGCTTGTATCGAAATTGACATCTCCTTTAGTGCCGACCATGAATTAGTCAGCTGTCAGCCAAAGAGGGCTGATTGGTCTCATTAGAAAGGGCAACCATACTAAACCCAATTCAGACCCGAACGGAAAATCTGACCTTCTGTTAACTGGACCGTAGATGAGAGATACTTATGTCTTTACTAATATGCTAATTTTTTATATATACCCTATAATATTCTGATCTTTCAATGGTCCAGGTTAACAAGCTGAACCAGTGAACCTTTCTCTGCCTTCTTGATAGAAGCAGAGTTATTGTAGCTAAAGGTCAGGACAGAATTAAACACCACCACGGCCATTTGGAAAATTACACTGAAGACTCTACATACACTGTTTCTACCTTGTATCGTAGTTTTAAATATCAAATTATAAGTGTTCAACAAAATCATAATCTCGACTGGATTCCAGCATTGAAAGGTTACACGATTAACAGTAAAGGAACATATAAAAGGATTAGAATTAGAGAGACATATACATTGGCAAAATACGAATAGATAGCTGATAAATGGGCTGCCATAGTCTTCCAATTAGAGTCACAGCCAATTGTTCTAGTAATGAATTATTATTGCCATAGCTACAGCTTGCCCACTATTTTGTTCATTAACAGCGACACAAGAACATTTCTATCAATCTTATCAGGTTCTGTGTGTTTGCTGTATTGTGCCATTTGTGTTTATAGAGTGGTTGCTGTGCAGCTGTGCACTCACTCAGAGTTGGATTCATGATTCAGGTTCCACAAACAAGAGGGAGAATCGCTCAGCTTTTCTACGGCTGATTCTGCAGATTCTGACTGCCTGATGAGGACTTGCTGATTTTTGCCACGGGATATTGTTAGCCAGTCCATGTGGCAATACATTATACAAATAATTGGTCTCGTTTTACAGGTTTCTCTTGTTTTTCTGACTGACAGTTCACACCCAAAAGATATCCATTTTGTTGTCAGAAAACAAAGAAATGTAGTAAATAGTCCCAACTAAGAAGCTAGAATCAGTGAAATATGCGTTTTTTTGCTTTTTAAAAAGACGAAAAGACTAATCAACTAGCAAAAATGTTAACCTGAATCGAATAATTGTTGCAGCTATAAAACGTACTGTTGCACTCTGAATCTTCTCTCAACATTGCTTAACCATCAACCTTTTTGTCAGTGTACACACATGCTGCAGACTTAGAGAGTCGCCATTGCCTGTATTTTTTTTTGTGCGCACACAGGTGAGCTCTGACTATGAAGAAATGTGCTGGTCTCAGCACTTGTGGTCAGTCATGCCTCTTGTCAACCTGGTTGCACAGACTTGCTTGTAGTATAAAATCCTGCTGTCTGAGTTGCTATGTGTCTATGAGTACATGTTTCTATGTAACTGTGTGAGAGAGTGTGGGAGATTTACTGGTTTCTATGAGACGTCCATGTTTCCAAATACTCCTTAACCTGTTCTGTACACTAGACGTCAACGCTCAGGACTGACCCGTACTTCACCCCACGCTCTTTGTTTCTTAGCAGCCTCTGAACTCAGAGGACAGTCAACTGTGAAGGGCGCCAATGTTGGCAAAGTTTAATCCCAGGGAGGTTACCGGTAGTCCATTGCTGGCATCAAAATCCAGCATCAATGCCCAGACATCCAGTCCTATGTTGCCACACAGTGTACTGTCATCAGAGCCAGCATCTTACAGTCTTACCAGAAGACTTATTAGTGCTATAGAAACTGCCGAGCACCAGCTGCTGCATGTGGATGTTGGGTGGAGTTCTGGAAGGTACTGTAACTCAAGAAACATGGGCGACAGATGGGACTAGAGGTGTTATCAACACCCTCACCTTTAATGATATTCCCAAGTGCTTTCACAAAGACACAACTGTGCATGGATGAGCACACTATTTGATACCTAATATACATGCAATAATGTAAGAGCATTGTCGCATGCTTATCGGCTTTCTCAAGAAACACCTTTACACACGCACTCACCAGGCGTATAGGAACAGGCTGAACTGCCATATTTTAAATCACAAAGCGGGGTATACACAAACAAATTAGACCTCATCGTCACATTTTTGTGTCAACAAGGACATTTAAGCTTTTCGAAAGATGATGCATTGATAAGTTTAGATGTTTGCGTAGAAGCTCTGAGTTGCAGGCGTTATTAGATAAATTAATGAACAATACAGTTACTTAAAGACAGCCTTGGTGCAGCAGTTCAGTTTGTTTGCCATGGTAAATAGGTATTGTATGAGCCATTATTTGTGTTACTATTGCTCAGTTTGCCAAAAAAAACACATAAATAACACTTGAAATGCAAAATTGTGTCTCCATCAAAATCGAAACATATTTAAAGACATCACGTACAGTTGGAGGCGATGGAAAAGATGTGTACAAGACCTACTGCTTTCTAAATGATGGTTGTTATTCGCTTATGACAATTAATAGCAATATTATCTGCGATTAAGGAGATGAGATGATTGCTATTGCTCCTGCTGATTATAAAACGCTATATTCCTGCTTTTATTTATTGTGTGTTGGGTCAAAATGTATTTATAAAGTGTATATACCTTTAAAACCAGAATTAGATTTAACAGCCTATACCAAAGGCAGCCTAAGCTCTCTGTTCTGCATGTCTGTACTCTGTACCATGACACGTCTCACAGCGGGCTCCTGCTACACATGCTCGCCCTCAACTGCTGTAATGTCCCATTTTGCTTAGACAATGGCTAATTAGACCACACGACACTGTCTTCTAATGACAAAAGCTTCACATGGTTGCTCTGGAGGGGACGACAATAATAGGACTTCAGCCTGAAGACAACCCTCATCCTAATAGAGACAGATATGAATCCACTTCAGTGTGAACATCCTTGTATTGCTGCATGTCCCTTTTTCATGCAATTAAAAAGATTCTGAAGTCATCAGATCGGCCGAGACTAAGAAGTACTCCTTTGTTCTTTCCTGTGAAATGTGATCACAACTTCCACGTCATTGCATCTGGACGGCGTGCAAAGAAGAGTGAGAGGAGAAGCAGGAAGTTACAAGACAGGGGAGAAAAGAGAGTATCATCAAATGCTGCACAAGCTACCGGTACTTTCTTCTCAAATCCTCTCGTGTGTCTCGAGCCCAATTGGTCCTCATATTCCCTTTGAGCACGCCAGGGAAAAGCATAAGCTCTTCTTGGAAAAGCAGCATGAAAAGGCATATTTCCTTCTCAGTAAATGAATTAACTAAAAAAAGACAACCATGTCATATTGTTGCTTCATCTCTCTTCCACCCATCCGTCTTTCGTCTCCTCTTGAATTTCAATTGAGGGGCTTCAAAGTGAGCGGCTCAGTGGTTGAGGGGGTCATCAAACAAGCCGGGTGATTCAGCATTACAGGCCTCAGAGGGCTCTCCAGGCCCACTGATGAACGGTTCCTATCGGCTGATATACCTGGCAAACTCCCCTTCTCGTATCTGAAAAGGTTGTCTGCGCTCTTGTCTTTATTATTATTATTGACTTTCCCGCCAATTGCATAGCAGGAGTTAAAAAACAACCACTCAGTGAAGAGAAACATTTTCCTTAGCACCCACTCAATGATTTATCAACAGCAGTAGAATATCGCGCTGTGCCTTTCCCGACTAGAATGTGTCCATGAAATGTTCTTTGGGACAGCTGGGATTTACAGATGATTGTAGTTAAGGAAGAGGCTTTTGTCAAACAGCACAATCGAAACAATGAGACATCTCAATCTGTTTGTAATCACATGTACTGCTCAAACGGTCACATGCACAAAACCAACATATTTGTTGTAATTGCAGCTGATCACTCTCCTTTAGATGCTACTGTATGAAGGCTCTTGTCCTTGAGTCATTGTGTTCTAACCAGCATTCAGTATGGCAGATGGCTCGAGTGGATGCCCATTTGCTTACATTCAGACGTACATGGAGTGTCCCGGATCTGAACGGAGGCTGTTTTTGACAGCCTGTCATACTTTGGCACAAACGGCTTCTATTGACATTTCCATTTATTTTAATGACATCTCTTACAATGTTTTGTAATACCATGTTGGAAAAAGAAATATTGACTATAAAGAAGAGTGCATTGAAGTTAATTTGATAGTTTTTATATTTCAAGTTCAGAACAATACCCACTTTTATATGATTAATTACATGTAGTTTAAAATAAATTCAAATGGACACTTTAGGGACATGACGGGGTACTCATGATCTGATCGAGCTGTGCAGTTACATCAAATCGGAAAAAAGGTTGGAAACCACTAATAAAAAAATCTTGACACTTATAGCAGAGAGAATAATTAGCTGATCAGATAATTATTACAGTCTGATGTCTTTACACTTTCTTCAGCACATGCAAAGTGATTCAAAGGAAACGGCATCTGCAACCAATAGGGAGCCATCTGCATTTTGTGTGAGCTCGTCCCAACAGCTGATGCTCCAGCTGTGCAATGTACCTGTTGATTTATTCATTAATTATTCTACAGCTATCATCATAACGCACATTGTAATCCAAACAAACAGTAAAAGATAATGGTAGCACCAAGGGAAACTGTAATTGTCTGATCTGAGAGACAGGGACTTTATTTGGGAAAGGATGTTCAGTGGTGCTCAAACTGTCAGACTTTCGGTCATTTACTTTTCCAAGATGAAACTCAAGTCACTGAATTAAGGGGACATTTGCTCATTAGCTCAATTTACCATCGTGATCGACAAGAGACATATCATCAAGTTAATTGGCTGCTCAGACGTCAACATGTTCTTGAAGACATAACACCTTAACACCTACTCATACTGTGTGTCTCTTTTTTGTTCTCTTTCCTGTCTTTTCCTTCCTCTTCATCATTAGATGGTGGTTCTGATGGACCCCATGGAGGACCCGGACGACATCCTGCGTGCCAACCGCTCCAGGGAGAAAACCTACATGTTTGATGTGGCGTTCGACTACTCAGCCAGTCAGGTAGAAAAGCACATTTTTCAAATAGAAAAATACACATTTTAGTGTTTTGGCTTGTTATAAACCGTAAATAAAATCTAAACATATGCCGCACATTATTTGAGTCCCTACAAATATTTTTCTCCATCTTGTGCAGGATGAGGTGTACCGAGCTACCACCAAAGGGCTGATTGAGGGCCTCATTTCAGGCTACAATGCCACCGTGTTTGCCTACGGACCCACAGGTTTGTGTGTGTGTGTGTGAGTGTGTGTTTGTGTGTGTTGCTCTAACCCACAGAGTTAACTGAGTACTCTGTCTGAACAGAAGTGTATCATCTACCAATTACATGTGTTAGCTCTTGATGCAGAAACTCTGGTCAACAGTAGAAGGGTGAGTCACTGAAAACACCTAGCTTTAAGCATTTCGCTTTTTTGGTGTGTTTTGGTTCAGAATCACGTATTTATTATTTAGTTACCGATAAGCAGAGATGGCAAAAGTACACACATCCTTTACTCAAGTAGAAGTACAGATACTCGTGTTTAAAAATACTCTAGTAGAAGTACTGACTAAACTTCTTTATTGGCTTCGAAATGAAAGTACTCATAACTATCAGCTGTTTTCTTTTTTGAGTAACTGACCTCACTTTATATTAATAGAACAATAATGTCATTGTTAGCTAATGAATGTTTCCATGCTGAACAACGGCAACATGACAACGTTTTCATTGGTCCCTCTTCTTTAGAGAAGACCAGGAAATGATGGATACACGGATCGTGTTCAAATCAATAGGCACGCGATGACTCTAAATAATAATGATCACGCCACCAAACACACATTCAAACTAAAGTAACAATTTGGAAAATGTAAGAAGTAGAAAGTCCAGGTATTTGTGTTAAAAATATAAGAAGTAAAAGTAAAAAGTCGTCAGAAAAATAAGTAGTGGAGTAAAGTACTGATACCAGACAAATGTACTTAAGTACAGTAACAAAGTATTTGTACTCCACTACTTCCCACCTCTGCTGATAAGTATGATATTTTCAAAATTGCATTAAAGGTGGGGTACATGTAGGTAATTTTGGAGAAACCGGCTTGAGATCGCAAGAATTTGAAAATACACAACCGGGAAAAATCTGCCACTTCCTTACAGAGCCCCTCCTCCAACACACACGAACGCGCACATGACCAATGAGGGCACGAGATAAGTTTGTGCACAGATGGAAGGCTGACAGGCAGGTAGGCCATCCAGTTACTTTAGCCGGGCCGGCTAAAATGATTGGTCGTGCTTTTTACAGTACTACGACTTCCACAGATGACATTTTTGTATGGATTTGTTGTCAAAGCACTTCAGATATTCATTGCTATCGGGATGTTAAGAGCATTACATGGAATATAACAAGAAGTCTGTCTCGAGCCGGTTTCTCAAACGTACCTACCCCACCTTTAACTCCTTCTTTTTTAAACTTTTAACCACTAGATTGACTCATTATCACCTTGTTAATATTCTTATTTAAACGTTTTCCGTTTCTGTTTCCAGGTTGTGGGAAGACATACACCATGTTGGGGACGGACAAGGAGCCGGGCATCTACGTCCGAACGTTAAACGACCTGTTCCGTGCCATTGAGGAGACAAGTGACGACATGCTGTACAGCGTCTCCATGTCCTATCTCGAGGTACAGATTCCATCTTCCACAACTTATCTCTAGACACTTATTCTCAACACTAAAATACTCATTCTGTTAAAGCAGTAGTGATGCAAAATAGATCCTCATTACCCTGAATCAGGGCTCCAAAGGTTACAGCCATTAACTTGATTGCTCACTAAGAGTTTAAAGATTCACATCTGAATTGTTTTTATCTCCGTTTCTGTCAGCGACACAATTAGAACTCCTTCTTTCTCCGTCATCTGTTCACACTGATAAGATCTGAGGTTGTTAGCTAATGCCAATTGCAGCCAGGTGTCCATTACTTTTGCCTGGCATTCGTTTCACATCTGAAATGACCCGAGCTAACATCCACAGCGCTGACGAGAAGCCCAGACACGGATAAAAAGACTTTTCAGAACGTGTTAAATCCACACTAGTATATGTGTGTTGTTATACGCGTGTTTATTTTTTATATCTTGTCTTGCTGCCTTTTTTATTTCTATTAAAAACTACTTTGAATTGTCTTCTAAATTGCTTTTGAAAGGCGCTATACCAGTTAATTTGCCTTGTCAAAAACAATTAAGGCTATTTTGTGTTACCTTCTTTCTTCTTCTAAAGGCAAAAGATCACAGGCTTAAAACATCAGTGCCACTTCAATGAATCAAACATTTTGTACATTTGTATTCTGAGCAGATATAACAGTGCGTTGCTTTTCTCTCTTTTATATTCTTAGAATACAAACACAGACTATTGAGTGATGGTTTTCTCTCATATGTGCTGTGGACTATGGTCTGTAGTGTTTACATTGTGTTTCATTGAACCTTTTTTCACAGATAAATATACAAGACGAATTGAGGCAAAGCATTGAATCATTTGAACTTTTTGTCAGACCTTTTCGATGAAGTTGAGCATAGTTGCATGAATTTATATTGCAGAGGGGGCAGCAATAATGACCCTAATAGACCTTTACTCCAAATGAGTGAAGAGGTTTATTTTGAATTCTCATTATCTTTGATTTCATCACAGTGAGTAACCGTGCTGTAGGTGTAGAGGTGATTGTGTTTGGGTGAGGAGTGATCTGTAGTCCTGGTGGCTTAGTGATTATCTGCCTTTGTCACTGCATGATGCTGCCACTGATAGGCCCGCGGGCTGATGATGGCGGTTTCTCTGCGTGCCTGCTGGCTGCGGTTCCAAACCTCATTACTGAGAAGCAGGTACAGCTCAGACTGAGTGTTTGATGACAAAGCCCTTAATAGCACTGGATATAATGGAGCTGGTTCATCTGACTCGGATAGCAGTAACCAAGCCTCTTTGGTGTGGCTTATAGTGTTTCCACTAAAAGAGGTCACTTTTGGCTTTTCTTGACTTTATTGGTCAATTTGAAGTTTGTATAATCATACTTATCTATTTTCAGCTTTTACTCTGTAGGTAGCAGAGTTTTATAATACAGGCAATATTATATTGTGTGGAATTTTCCTTAATCAGAATCTAGTTTCGCTCCCAAAGTCATTTTGAAAGGGATGGCAGCATGAATATAGAGAAGAATGACTCTGTTAAAAAGTATTCTGTCAGGAAAGCAAAAGAGAAAGCAAGCGGAACAAAGACAGATTCGAAAGATAAATATACCCTTGTACAAAACGAAAAATTAGCCTTTATCTGAAAATGAAAATGTTTTTTTTTTCCAGCAACTAAACAATTACTGGGTACCTATTTTGCCTGCCGGGCAGAGGATTAGCTTCAGACATGGACATTTCGTTTTGTGTTTTCAGGGCCAAACACTGTAATTATATTTAATGATTGACATCGTGTTTGAAGCTCTGCTCTTTAGTAGCTGCCAGAGTAAAAATTTCCCATTAAAGTGACAACCATAGAACCTGAATGTGCTGACCTGTATTGAACTCTCCGGGATCAATCCTGACACAAGTGTATGTGTGTGACGTGTGTGTTTACTGTTTCCAGGGAGCAATCTGTTGCCACCGCTGCCTCGCCACAAAGAGGTTAAACGCCATTTTACAGCCTGACTGAGCCAAATGCGCACATCTGCTCCCTTTCTTCTTCAAATCACTCTCTCTTTCACACGTGCAATCTCTAAAACACAGAAACACATAGGGTGAATGCAAATAAATAAACTGTGTGCGGATAAAAAAAGGCACATGTTATTCTTTACCTTTCACATGCACACGTTGCTCCCTCTCCCTTCTCTTTTATGTTTTATTTTATTTCCCACGTCTTCTCACACCAGGAACCTCAATGGAAGAAAAAAACGTTTTAACTACTGTATGCTGGCCTCACGGGCGTCATTGGGGTTGTTTTACAAACAAATAATTAATGACATTCTCACTGTACTTTGTGTTAGTGCTGATAACGAATGTTACCATGATAAACTCTGACATTGAACATTTTACCTGCTTAACATCTAAATCTCAGTGTTCTCTTTTTTAACATGTGAGAATGCTGACATTCAACATTAGCCCAAAGCACCATCAGCAGTGTTGGAAGAATTACAAAAAACAAGTACAAGTAAAAGTCCTGATTTCAAAATGTTACTTGCTGTAAGTAAAAGTACAAAAGTATTAGGATTAGTACAAAATGTAAAACAATACTCTCCACAATGGCCCATTTCATAATAACATAAAGTATAGCATTATTATAAGCTGTGCACTTCAAGTATTAACAGCAAACATACTTTTTGTTCAAAGTATTATATTATTGTGTTTAATTGATCCTGTTTTTATTCATGTAAGAGTAGTTATTTAGATATGTGAAAGGCTGTGTATATTAGTACAGTAGCATGTGTTTTTCATATGTAGAAAGTAACTATGAGTGTTAAATAAATGTAGAGGAGTAAAAAGTAAAATATTGGCTTTCAAAGTGTAATAGAGTAGAAGTTTAAAGTATTATTACATGGAAATACTTAAGCAAAGTACAAATATGTCAAAACAAGTACAATTATTGAGTAAATGTACTTAGTTACTTTTCACCACTGACCTATCCACCTGGCTGTGTAGGTAACAGCTCCCCCTTTCAGAGTTTGTGGCTGAAGTCAGTTTGACAAATAAAAACTGTCCTCACAGCTTCGACCTAACAGCTTTGATGTCCAGTGCCCTTTTCCAGGATGTCACTTCCTGCACATAGCTTTTATGTAGTTTGAGGGGCTTTTGCAGCACCATCAAAGTCAGTTCAAAATTGCTTTTTGAGAAATAAAAGCACTGAAGACGACTAATGAAAGCCTGCCACCCAAATTGGTGTGGTTTCAAAATGACAAGTTGCTGAACATATAGCACTTGAAGATCTTTTACCAGGTTCGGGGCTTGAAAGCCTGAATGGAGCATTTTCAGAGGACATCAAGCACCTCCAGTTGATGTTTGACTGTAACTCTAAGGAACATAACTTAATGCGCTTTACTTGGTTTATTTTGATGCTGCATTCAGCTGTTAATTTATTATTTCTATCCATGTCTTTTTAGATCTACAACGAGATGATCCGTGACCTGTTGAACCCCTCCTCGGGCTTCTTGGACCTGAGAGAAGACTCCAAAGGAGTGATTCAGGTGGCTGGCATCACAGAGGTGTCTACCATCAATGCACAAGAGGTTAGACAATCCACCTTACCCTGCATGTTCTCATTCATTTCAATGAAGACATTCTAATTACAACAAGTCTGCCTTTGTGTTTTCAGATCATGGAATTACTGATGAGGGGCAACAAGCAGCGCACGCAAGAGCCGACCGCCGCCAACCAGACGTCGTCCCGCTCCCACGCTGTGCTGCAGGTGGCCGTGAAGCAGCAGAGCCGGTGTCGAGACGTCCTGCAGGAAGTCCGCTTTGCACGCCTCTTCATGATCGACCTCGCCGGATCCGAACGAGCGGCACAGGTGTGTGTTTACATCCCCAGTCAGGAGGAGAGTCATTGGCGGAAATTACGTTTTACAGGTGTTTTTGTTTGCAGATTTCTACGTGGTTGCAAACACTTCTGTAAAACCATTCTGCTAAACTGAAGTTCAAAGACTGTGTTTGTAAATCCCTTTTAAGTCTGTATGGACACATTATACATGTCCAACCTGAAAAGGCTTTGCTTTGTGAGAGTCTGCTCACTGGGGATGCTTGGCAGCCCATCTTTACAACAGACCAGAGGACTGTGGTTCCCATAAACCTCAGGACACTTTAATGAAAGCCCCTTTATATCTGCCATTACGGCCCACTATGCACTTAATTAAACTCCAACCTTTTGGCAAATGGGATGACGTTAAAGTGCAACACAATGCTTTGCAGTTTCACCAAAGAAAAGTAAAAGCTGTGGAGTGGAAAGTATGTGTATTTCCACTTTATACTCCACTTTTTGACAACTTTAAATACTTTTCAAATTAAGATTTGACATACAAACATTAACGTTAACATCTCGCCAAGCTTCAACAATGAAATATAACTTGCACATATATGAATCACCTACAATAAACATATATATAGTATAGCATTAAATTCCAGGAAACATTTGCTGCATTGGGTACTTTTCAGTTCTCATAATAGCTACTTTCTTATACTGAGGAAAGTCTGGATTTACCCAAACATATTTGTTTATTCCTTTAACCAGGTCGACTGTAACCATCATGATGTCATTTTCCCTTTCTCTCTGTGATCTTTGAAGGAAGGTTTATTTCCTGAAACATTGATATTTTTAGCATTATTACTTCTTTGACATTTTTTTGCAAGTGACAGGCAAAGTAAAAAAAAATGACATGCAGTATCTACATGCCCTTTTAGAAAGTTTTACGAAAGAAGTCGAATGACGACTGAAGTTGGTAAGGACTTTCATGATTGCCAAATAAATCACAGCCAGTTCCGTGCCGTTGGCTGCTCGGTAGAGAAATGTGTCTCTGGTGTCTCACAGGTGCAGTCGATACTTCTGTAGAGAAGAGCAGGACTGTGTGTCAGACAGGGAAAATAACTACCTGTGAGCCCATTACTTTAAATCTTTTGCACTGACCTTCTCTTTTCAAGCACTCTAGTGAGGATTTTAAAAAGTATTTGTTCAGTTTGTTGCTGGAATTTTTTTTGAGTTGACTCTGCTTTTGTTGGCAGATGAGTGGCTTGTTATTTATGCCATGTTAACACTGCCACCTCACCGCACATCATGAGAACAACATGCAAACGAACAGTGAGGGAGAGCACTTACTTAACATGGAGTCCTTTTGAGAGGCCTTGCTATTGATGAACAGCACATGTGGCCTCCATTAAGAATTGAGCTGAACAAGAGTTTTGTCACTTGAAGCAGCTTTGAACATTGTCTGTGCTCCTAAAGAAGAAGAGTGAAAGTGAAAGTTAGGGAGGTAATGCCATCTCCTGGGCAAGGATGGAAAATTGAAAGAAATCCAAGAGCCGTATTTAGAGTAGGATGCCTTGGAGGTAAAGTCCTTAAAGCCCCTGAAAATGTTTAAATAATTAAATGATGCTCTGCTATGTTGAATACGTGTGACTCGTGTTAAAGAAAACACTGATTGGTATTATTTTTTTGGGTGTAAAATCAATGAGAAGGGGACAGATAAAAAAACTCAAACATAAATGACTGTGTTCATGTTGGATCACATTGCCTATGGTAACAAGTTGATAAAGAAGTTATTTTGGTCATTAAGCTGCTGACATTAAAGTTACTGGTTGCCATTTAGCCTCAACCTGTGTTTCATGTTTCACCCCTCCCTGTATGTCCCTTCATTTCAGCTGTTTACTCTAACAATAAGACCATGGAATGCACAGCTAATGTATATGTTTTCTCACACACATCTGTCTATCTATCAGACTCAGAATAGGGGTCAGCGATTGAAAGAGGGGGCCCACATCAACCGCTCTCTCCTCGCTTTGGGCAACTGCATCAACGCCCTGAGCGAAAAAAATGGGAGCAAGTACGTCAACTACCGAGACAGCAAGTTGACTCGATTACTGAAGGTACAGCAATATCATTTATAGGGAACAAACTGTAGAAAATACCCTCACTGTATGTGGTCATTCAGAAGTTATTTATGTATTATTAATTATTCTGATGGCTTTGATTGACAGGACTCGCTGGGCGGGAACAGCCGGACGGTCATGATCGCACACATTAGCCCCGCCTCCGTGGCTTTTGAGGAGTCTCGTAACACGCTGGCGTACGCTGACCGTGCCAAAAGCATACGCACACGGGTGAGAACTCACATTTCATCTTTACTCCTTATCTCTCTCTACTACTCGTAAAATTAGAAAGGACTGGATTTCTTGATACAATGAAATGTTTCATATAAATACTCCTTCACTGTAAAACGTCTTTGATTGGCAGTATCTTGCAATTTGTTTTAATTGTGTAGGTCCCACTGCACCTATATCTTTGTAAAGTAGATTGTTAAGGTTTATTAAGACCATGTATTGCTATTTCAGTGTTGTAGTTCAGGACCAAATTAAGCTGCTTGGTTCGAATTTTAAGAGCCATGTAAATATCTAAAGTATTCTAATCCTTGTATTTCTCATCACTGTGTGCTTCAGGTTAAGAGGAACCTGATACATGTGTCATACCACATTGCCCAGTACACCAACATCATCTCAGACCTGCGCTGCGAGATCCAGCGTCTCAAGAAGAAGATTGCAGATCAGGCGAGCCGCCAGCTCAACTCAGACCGGGCTGACATCCGCCATGTGCAGGGTAAAGTCTTTTCCACTCCGCCTCCTGCACTACATGAAGAATATCTGCTCTAAAATAAATATTCTACACTGCTGTTTCCTTACTCCTCGCTTTTCATCGTCACCTTTCCTCACCTCTCGTAGCTGAGGTCCAGGCCCACTCCAGCCAGCAGAGTCGGGCGGAGATGGACCAGCTGAGGGAGCAGCTCTTAGATGCCTTCCGCCAACAGATGGAGATCAGGAGGAGCCTGATGGAGCTGGAAAACAACAACATGGAGATCCAGATCGACACCTCCAAACACCTGTTAACTATTGCAGAGTCAGTGTTAACATATCTTCCCTATCTGATAGCAAACATACAGTCATCTCTAAAAACAGAGGACAGAATTATCAACCAGATGACATATCATTATTCATGGCAGTTTAAATGTTTGTTTATCTTTCTTCACTCAGCTGGGAGCAGGAGCGGAGTAGACGCAGGAGGAAGTGGCGGGCTGAAAGGAGGAAGGAAAGTGTTAATAAGGATGAAAGTGAGAAGGACTCTGATTCCTCCGAGTCTCCTCCTGACAGCACAGAGACCCAGGAGGTGGCTATGGCCCGGGAAAACCTTGTTACACTCATGGCAGAACAGAAAAGGATCCACAAACAGAAGGTAGAGGAGACATCTATTAGATACCAAGCGCTGTATTATTATACCTTATAAACAAAACAAAGTGTCTCATACCGTTCTTCTCATCCTCAAGGCATTACACGAGCGCAGATTTCTGGAGCTTAGGGATCGGGCCCGGCGGTTGGAGGAGCTGCTGCCACGGCGGGTGAGCTCAGAGGAGCAGCGGGAGGTTCTGTGTCTCCTCTGCAAGGTCCACGAGCTGGAGATCGAGAACACAGAGATGCAGTCCCACGCACTGCTCAAAGACAACGTCATCCGGCACAAAAACGTTGTGGTGCAGCGCTTCGAGCAGCACAGACACCTGTGTGACGAGATCATACAGCAGCAGAGGCAGTTCATTGATGGTGGGTATGGCAGCAATAACTCCAAAAACTGTTTAGCCCTTATACATCAAAAAAAGTTATCAGAAATGCCTGTGTCAAAAAACTGTCATACTGTAAGCAATGATTTCTATGTATTTTTATTTGTTGTGCCATGTCAGATTATTAAAATATAATAAATATAAAATGTGCAAACAAAAAATATGCAATTATTTGGATAGAAAACATTCCAAACTTCTGTTGGTTCCCGTTGCTCAGCCTTAAGGACGTTCTGCTTTCGTTGCTGTTAGATAATAGTAAACCTTATATATCGGGGCTCTGAAATGTTTGTTCGACAAAACAAGGCATTTGATGACAATGCCTGAAAGTAATCAGTAGATTAACTGAAATAGAATAGTCGGTTGTTAATTTACCTGAACTGTATGTGTGTGTGTTTGTGTTCCAGACCACAGTCTGCTCGTCCCTCCACACCTCCAGGAGCTGTATGAGATCTACATGAGGCAGCTAGATGAGAGGAAGCTGGACCGAGCCATGGCCCTGGATAAGGTGACCATCAGACACACCATCAAGGTAAGTCAAATGTATTTAAACTAGATGATACAAACATATGGTTGTCCGTACGAATATCATCACTTATAATTCCTCACAATTATTTCAGGAGGGCTCTCTACCAAAGATCACCCTGCCTGGTCAGGGTCGCGACAACACGCAGGACATGGACTCAGACCAGGAGAGTGTACGCAACATGTGCTCTGATAACAGGCGAGGCCAAGCCAAAATCCGTAGACACACTCTGCCCCCCATCCTGCACGAGCCTGAGCTGTAAGGGCACATCTGGTTCATATGTTTCTGTTCAACAGCTGATTTTATATAAACAGCAAAAGTCACAAAATGTACATATTACAAAAAGTTAATTTCTCCATTTGTTCTATTTTTTTTTCTGTCAGCGACAATAACAGAGTTTTCAAGAGCAGCCCTCATGCCAGGCAGTTGAAAAACTTATCTGTAATGACCCCCCTTCCTATCCACATCAACGGCAAGGGTAACAGAGAGGTGAGGACTTTTCTAACTCTACTTATAATGAGCAGCATTCGCTCCGACTCATTCCATTTCAATAGCTGTCCCTGAGAGGTGCCTGGTGCTGTGAATTAATACAGCTGAGCTGCGTCAGGTGTTGCTTTTGACTTCAAGCCATACGAATTCCTCTTTAAATTATACTCACATATATATTCCCTCAACAACTTCATTTGCAGCCCACGCACCCGCACAATGGAGAGCTGTCATGAGTATTCTCTCTCAACTCTCAGAAGGATATCTTTGTACGGATAAAGCTAACAGTACATTTTCAAAGATTCATCTGCAAATTATTTTCAAAATTAAGTGATTCATCGTTTGGTTTGTAAAATGTCACAAAATATAGATTAATGTCCATCCCAGCTTCTCAAAGTCCAAGGTGTTTACATAGCCAGTCCAAAACAATCATTTTGAGAGGCTTAAAACTAAATTGTATGACATTTTTGCAAATAATACATGTTTTCATCTTTAAGAGGCCTTTTAGAAGACAAGTAAAAAAAAGTATTGAAATGTAAGGAACATTTCTGCAAAATTACAATTCACCACCTGGTCCGTCCTGTTTTTTGATTAATTAAATATCCATAAAATATTTTATACAAAAAGTATTTATAAAAGTAAGGCACGGACCGTAAATTAACTCAATGATCAAAAAAAACGTGTCCCTGAAGTTAAAGAGATGGGAACCACTGAGCTAGTCGACTAATGGATGCAGCTCTACATATTGGTTCCAGGTTTAAGGTAATATTACCTCCATCTCATTTCCTCTTGTGTCAATGAGTCAGCAGTGTGACTCATAGACGAAATGAGAAAGAGTTATGAATGCTAGAATCCAAGTGCCCTATTCAAAGAAACATGTCATTTCTGAGAGGTACAGAGTTGATTCAGATGGCTCTCAACATGAACCTGACTGAAAGCAAAGTGACTCTTTGACCACCTCTGGCTCTCATGTCTGCAGCTGCAGCCTCTGGCCCCTGAGAGCTCTCTGAGCTGCACCCACAGCATCAGCAGCCACCTCGACTCGTCCCCCGAGAGCAGCGAGGCTGGGGCGGAGGTCGCCCTGACTCGAACAGGTAAGATAACAGAATATATTCAGGAGAGGTTAGTGGAGCGACAAAAAATATCATTAATGAATTGAGAATGTTCAACTTATAGTCTTTTAGCACATACAAATATGATATGAAATTAATCTTTTTCAATCTCTGAACAGTTAGCTGTGCCCATAAAATGTATTTTTTTCTTAAGTAGCCTTTAATGTGTGATACAGTGGGTCAAACATAAATCCCTGTGTCTCTGCAGAGCGGCAGCAAATCCTGAAAGGGGTCCAGAACATCGTAGTAAAAGCAGCCCGTCGTCGCTCCAAAGCCCTGGAGGCGGACTCGTTACGGTTACCCCCTCCGCCCTCCCCTCTGGACCCCAAGAAGCAGAAGAGCAGCCTCTCTTTGAGTGAGGCCGCCCCCAGAGGTTTGCCGATGCGACGCGGCAGGCAGCCCAGCCCTGAGCTCAGACACGCCACCTCGGACGACAACCTGTCCAGCAGTACGGGGGAGGGGCCTGGCCTGCAGGTGACCTGGACGCGCCCACGCAACCGCCAGGTCCCGATCAAAAACCAGACGCCCCGAGAGGCGGACTTTGAGGCTCGCCGCAAGAAGAGGCGTTCCCGCTCTTTCGAGGTCACTGGTCAAGCAGTGAGTATTTTCCAAAGGATGCATGCACAGGAGACAATGATGTATTAACATGAAATATTAATGCAGAACAAACAAAGCAGCCATTTCTTTATGGCCGTTAAGGGTAAGAAAAATTCAGGCAAATGGCAAACAGCCTCAATAGACCATATCAGGTTGTGACATTGCTCAAGGATGAACTGAGCAAACCTAAAACTAAAACTAAGATGTTTTTTGGCCACATCCCAGTAATGCATAATGCTGATCATGACACTTTCACACAAGATTCCTTAAAGTATAATAAGGTGTAATAATGTTTTATGTGGGACGACAAATGTGTTTAATAATTAATAGAGGCTTCCTTTAATATTTTAATTAGCTTAGTAAAATCGAAGCAAATTGAATGAGTAACATTTTAGTACAAAATAAGAAAAGCATGATATAATTTCTCCCTCTTCTTGTTTACAGCTGCCTCAAACAAAGACAACCACAGCTCAGAGGTTCCGCCCTCTGGACAGCACATCAGACCCCCATCTCCACAACAACGGGCCCCCACAGGCTCCCATGCTCCGCCCCCAGTTCAGAGGGGTCCCTCCTCTCGCCAAAATCAGGGCACACCACAACATCCATCAAACAGGTGAACCACCTTCACTGCCAATGTAAACCAAGTATTGTCCTCAGTAACAAGTTTGTATTGAGTATATTTTTTATGTTCCTTTCTTTTTACAGGCTCAAACACAGAGCCCTCCACAGCCCACATGAATAACCTGAAGCGGGGATCCCAGCTGCGGCAGCCCCAGCCCCTCCTCTACATCACCACCACAGGGACCGGGGCGCAGCGCACACGCAGACACTGAGCCAGCACCCCAATTTATCCTCAACACCAGCACTAACACCCAAACCAGCCCCCCAGCCCAGCATTTAACCCCTGAGTGACCGACATCAGGCAGGACTGTGAGGCAGTATGACTGAGACACCTCCACGCAGGTCTCCTCTGTGCTTTGCTGTGGACACTGAGCAGCGGGCCATCAGCCTGCAGACGCCAAAGATTGTTCAACATAAAGTTCTGTTCGGTTCTGTCCAGTGTTTCCACTTTAGCTTGCTGTCGTGCTAAATTGTGTTTGGTATCCTCAGGTCAGGATAACGTCAAGCTCACTATGAATGCAACATTGTACTAATGTTTGTGCGTTATGAGAATATATGGTTTGGTAATGTTCAGTGCATGTGATAAGGGCCAGCATTGAGTTAATGGGGAATCATTAATGACTTTGTAATGGCAATGTAAAAACTGCATAACAGGAAGTGGTCCCACATCAAATTGTTTCAGTATCTTGTAGTGGCGTCCCGATTTAATGACACGCTCATATTTCAGTTAAAAAATCTTCTTGATTGTTGTGCCCGTCTGGATTCAAACTCAATGTTGTGTTCTCACACGCCCGGGGTTGATGCCTTCTCTTACCCAAACATGACTGTTTAATGTCATGTCTGTTTGTGTAGATGTATAGTACCACAAGTTGCTTTTCAAGAGTAGTTGGCTGTTTTTAATGAAATATTTAACTGTTGCCTTTACTTGTATTTTGTTGTCATCAACATTGTTTTCCTAATTACTACTTTCTATGCTTTATTTTGTACATTTTTTTTTATTTGTACCTAAATAAATTCAAAGAAGATGAGAAATGTTGCTCCTTGTTTCTCTGGTACAAACCCATTATTAATTGGCTCCATTTAAAAACACTTTGATTGCAGCCAATGAAAATGCGGGACCAGGATTAAAATGAGTGTCAGTTTGTAATTGTATTTTTCTAAATAATGAATCTGTGCAAATGAATAGTCTCGCATCTGTTACCATGACATTTCTTAGTCATTTCTACAGCAAAAAATGTTTACTCACATTATGCTTTCTGCTAATTGGATGTAATATTCTAAAACGTCCCCTAGAGGGTGAACAGTCACATATGGGCTGAAGAAATTCAGCATCCAAAGGAAAGTAGGCAATCTGATGGACCATTTCTGCACATTTGTTATCCTAAAAGAGGAATTTGAGCTGTTATCCAGCTTGTTTTAGCATTTATTATTCAATTTGGAGGATTATAGTCATTGTATGGCTGATATTGAAAGTTGCATGTCCTATTTAGGATTAGGATTGTTTTGAGTCCTTAAATCTAGCATGGGCACCCTCGCCTGCACATATAATTGTACAGTAATCACAAATGCGTGTACATTTTATGAGTGAAAGGGCGATTTTATATATAAGGGTGTTCGCATCACTTGTCAAACTGTTTCTTCCATACTGCTGCACCAAATGCAAAGTATCTTTAAGTAAGTATATAATTTTGCAAATGGTTATGTACGCACTTATATACTTGAAATAGACTTCGATATATTTGTGTATGAAAACACTTGTGAAATAAGTCCGACAGGAAAAAAAAGAATATTTTCATCCCATTGTATATGAAAAAGACTACGTCGGAAATCCCGCCTCCTCTGAACTACTGACGGCATTCCTAACCAATGAGGAGTCACATACTTCAAGATTGATGTGTCAATCGACCAATCAGCGGAGAGATTACGGCTCTCGGGCGGTAGTGCACGTACAGCTGATTTGCAACCCGCCGAAGCCACAGCGTAGAAGGAGGGAAAATGTCGCTGGTGTCGATACGGACCGTTCTAGGATCAGTGGCCTTTTAAGAAAACTCTGACGGCAGTTTGGTGAGTGGGGCAGCCGTCACTAGTTGCATCTTAGGTTAGCGGTTACATTTGGGCAGTCCCGTCCAGAACCGCTATAGTTTATCCCGTTTTGTGCAAAGTTTCGGGCCTGCCGTTTAGAAAAACCCAACAGCAGCCGCCCATGGCAGCCATGATGAATGTTAGTTACGATAAATGAAGCATTGTTGATATAATGCGTCGATAGTTGATAAGGTTAGCTTTTATGTCAGCTTTTTCCTTATAAATTAATCCTACAATTCAAAATCAGCAACTGTGGTTATTAAATGTTTCCAAAATGAAGGAAAGTTTTCTTGTTGAATGATATAATCGAAAGTTATTCATTTGTACACCAGAGCTGCACATTCTGAGCGCGAGAATTAAAAAGAGTAATTACTGTAGGCCTATATGTATATATACAGTCTATGCCATTGTAATCAAGCGTGTTTAGCATGGGCTGATTCTCTGCGCAATTTATAACTATATACAATTATATACTATATTTTTTAATTACATTTTATTGCGTGGTTACTTGGACAGTGACAGGATACTAAGTTGTTCTGAAATAGATATCCTGTTTATACGTCTCGTCCCAATCTCTTCTTTCAGCACTGGCTGCGAGTAAAACAGACAGCAGGAGTGATGTTGACACAGAAGCTGACCTTTTTAACTTGCCTGCTTAGCCCTTTGCAAGGTCCAATTTAAACACATGCCATGCCAGGCGTACATTTTCCTTTTGTATGGTGCGTAATTCACCTGAATGGGTTTTTCTCACCGAGAAAATCAGATTCCTGCTGTGTCTTTTTCATTCGATGAATACAATTAAAAAATATGTAGTGTCATTGTGACCCTGACTTCTACCAAACCACATTTACGTAAACTCACTTTGGACTCACTTGATTTTTCTTGTTCTCCAGATAACACTAACTCTTTCTTTATCCCTGTTCAACCTCTATTCATACTTTTGCACATGTTCCATCATGGGCTTGTATTTGATAAAAACATCTAGTAAAGTCTAAAGAGAATAACATTGAAAAGGAACACAATTAGATGACCAGGACCAAGTATCAATGGTGTTATTGGTGATTTGTATTCACATTTGTTTAAAACAATTTATGTTTGTATATAGTTATTTTACATGTGTAAAATTTGAAATACTGCAGTCTAAAAAGAAAAGTCCTGGATTCAAAAAGGTTACCAATGTATAAGTGTTTGCATATAGCCTAATACGAGAAATTCAATTACTCATTATGCAGAACAGCTCAAATCAAAATATAAATAATTGAACTGGATTATAATTATGGATGTGTTCATCACTTAATGTTGTAGCTGGGTTAGGCTAACAACATTCGGTACAAAATCCTTTTGCCTTTTACTATTCCAAAACCAAATCAGTAATTATGGGTGAGTTCTCCGAAAACAATTATTATCATAGCTTCTAATGGATTGACTTTGACTTTCCCACAGGCGAGTTAGTAATTATAATGTTATTTATTTATTATAGATTAGTATCATAATTAATAAAGTCAACAGAGCTTTCATTTTGAATGTGAAGCAGCTCAGTGAGAAAATTAGAAATGATTTGGTACTAACCAGGTTTTTACTATGTTCTTCTTTCAGAATGAATCCTCTGCTGTGATGTTTCCATGAAGGATAACACGCTTCCTGATACTGCACAGAAAGTGGAACGCTCTAACAGTTTCAAAGTGGGAGGTTTATCTGTACTGTAGGGAGAGTCAGTTTACGTTTCCTTGTTGTCTAGTCAGCTTCAGCTATAACAATTTAAGAACAGAGGGGGATACTGTAACACTACATGGACCTCTAAGGTGACCTGATCTGATCATTAAAGCCTCTGGAGCCTCCTCCCTCAGCTAGAAAGGTCACATTTCAGCAAAGACATGGACCCAAATACTCGGGTGGTGGGCCTGGACGCCCAGGGGAACATGGTTTTCACCGTGGTCAAACCCGTAATGGGCATCTTCCAGGTGGCTTCAGAACAAACTGGCAATGTGGCACATGGCAGCATGGGACTCCAGGGTTTATCTGAAAGCACATTAATTCTCCCTCAGATGCAAGGCCAGCTTGACCAGAACCAGATGGAAATGCACCATTTACAGCCTCATATTCAGATGCCACAGATGCAGGTTTCTGCCCCAGAGCAGATAGAGGTTGTGCCCCAGAATCAGGACCCGCCTCCAAACTCAAGCACAAATCCACAATCTGCAACCCACATGCCTTTTGCTGAGGTGTCGTCACTTCTGGATCCCAACATGAAAGGATCTAAGGCTCGTAAGTGGCCAGATATGTAATTGAAAACATTGTACTTTTCAAGTTTAACGCATTTATGATTGACATTATTAAATACTATTAAGTCCATGCTGTGCTGATTCTCCTCCTACTGTCTTGATCTGTTTTAAGGGAAATATCTAATCTCGTATGATGAAATCAAGCGACGCCTGCAGGCCCCGGAGAAGATGTCTCTGCGCTCCCTGGCAGCGTACACTCGGGTCAGCAGAGGCCCGGCCAGCAAGAAAACTCTGCTGGAGTCACTGAATGTTCTCGGCCTCACACCAAGCACAACTACCTCTGTTTCTTCCTCTTTCTCCAAACTCACTGAAGGTGACACAGATCTGTTAAAGGATGTGTAAATGTGATGTTGCTAACAAGAAAGCAAAAGCCTTAACTGTGTTTTCATTTGTGTATGTGGTAAGGCGACACCCGAGCACTGTGTGACGATATGAAGGACTTTTCCCATGACTACATCGACTACAGCAACATGGCTAAACAACTCATCCCTGAGACCAACACAGTTCAACACTGGTCCAAAATAATTGAAACTAAGTACGTACTACATGTCCTCGTTATAACCTAGCCTTCAAGAAGTGTGGATAAAGACCGTAATAACACACTTTGTTTCCTTAGGAACCACCTGGAGGACATGAGGAAGTGTTTCATGGACCCGGTGAACAGCGGTGCGTTTGATAACGTCACTCACGGCCTGGGTCTCGGTATGTTGGACGCAGCCCTGGACATGGTCATTATGGTTATCGAGCAGCAGATCCGGATCCTGTCCGGCACAGCGGCATCAGACCCCGCTGACTCCGCTCCGCCAATGCGCCGTATCCGCAGGCGCCATCGAAAATCCCGCCCGAATGACATTGAGTCCCCTCACAAGGCGTCTGCTGGGGTCAACGAGAAAGGGAAGGTCATTTCGAAGGGCAAGGCTCGAGGCAAAGCCAGGAAGAAGATAAGTCAGGAGAGTGCAGCTGCTGTTCTGATGGAAACCCAAGCAGAGCAGTGCCAGCCGGATGATGCGCAGGGTAATGTCCTCACTCTGGTGTCTGTTGGATATGAGACTGTCTCCAGTGGGCTCAATACAACAGGGATAGTTGGACACAATGTCACATGACCAGTCCAAAGAACCAATTATAGTCCCATTCAAAGGGATGAAACACAGGCTCTGCACACTCTGTGAAAAGAGATCACAGCTATGGCGGGCTCAGCATCAACGTATTATGTTACATCTTGAAAAAAGACTTAAAGGAATAGTTGGATGTTTTTGGAAACGCTTTCCTGCAGAGCGTTAGATAAGAAGATTTATACCACTTTGTTGTCAGTCTGTATTCTAAACAAGTAGCTGGGAACAGCATGTGGTTAGCTTTACTTAAAGGCTGGAAACAGGTAAAAACACTTTAGTGTCTGACCAAAAATAACAAAATCCACCTGCCAGCAACTGAAAGTCCACCCAATTAACACCTGACATCATATTTGTTAGAACCACACACTCAAATCTGAAGTGTAAGTGGTTTTACGGTTTGGTATTGTGTCTTCTACTCTTATCTTGTACAGAATAAGTCATGTTCAGTGAGCCTTAGCAGTTCAGATTTAATTGAATTTGGACGAAGCTGTTTCCACTCTTCATGCTCAGCTAAGATAACGAGCTGCTACTACAGATTTAATTTACATAAATGAATGTGGTTTCAATCTTCTGGTCTAACTCTTGGTCAGGGCCGGACTGGGATAATAATTCAAGCAAGGAATCTTACATCAACCCGGGCCAATCCTCACATTTTCACAGACCTTGTACTTGAAATGTATTTTTCTGGGTACTGTTTATGCCAGTAAAATATGTTTTCGTTTTTATTTTGTTACTAAAGAAAAATCTGCCAAAAAAACCCCCCAACAAGGATAAAAACGTCTTCAGTTTAAAACATTCAACTGCACTTCAATAATCAATGCATCAGGAATAATTAGTTGATTTTTGAGCATTCTTGAAGTGTTCATTTGACACCAGGCATTTCCCTAGAGCTCTGATTGGACCTTCGTTGACGTAATGAAACTCTGTGTTAACGGAGACATAGCATTGATGTGTGGAAGCCATGTATGAATTAAATCAGAAAACAGAGTCAACTAGGGAGAGGAGTTGGGATATTATAGTGTGCTGTACCATCCCTGGTAGAACGTGTTTTTTAATACTCTCTTACTATTACATTGAACACTAATCCTGTCCCATGAGCAATTGTGCAGTATTAAGCAGTATGTCTCTTTTAATATTTTATTTTCATTTAGAAATGCAAAATGAAATGGGTAAATCAATAGCACATTTCCCTACCATCCCTTTAAGTGAATCCTGTGTTTATTTAGTAGCAGGTTTCATATATGTGTAGTCTAACTGAATGCAGTTAATCTTTTAAACTATGTTTTCAGTGAGAAAAAATTCAGATGTTTGTAGACATGTTGAACACTGAGGACCCTGCCTGTGCTCAGGTGTGCCGCTCATGATTTAGAACAGATAGTATCAGAGGTCTGGATTGTATTTTCTGATGGTGGTACAATGTCTCCCGTGTCCCTGTTGTATTTATTGGTTACATTTCCAATTGAAACTATTTTTGTTCTGTACTACATTGTTGATAAAACCTTTGTTTTGACTGGAATCTCAGGATTTGAGTAAAATATAAAGATTGGATTTTTATAACAAACTCTCGATGCTGTTATTGTCTTGCATTTAGCCGTGCCTAAATAGAGAATGGCTTCAGATAGAATTTAAAAGTGATTGCATTGTTTTGAGTTTTGGGGAGATTTCTTTTTTTTAAATCCAGACGTCAGAGATGGATCATATTCACTTATTAACAAATTGTAATGATGGGTCAAATTATCATTTATATTAGTTGAATTATATAGAGACATCTGGCTTAAGAGTTGCAGTACATCTTTGTTAAACATTTTAGGAAAAATGCCATCTAATAATACACTTGTGTACAAAAACGGATGCCAGTTTCCCACCTGTGTTGTTTCTCAGAATTACTCTAAGCTTGCAAGGCATTGTGGGAGATTTTAGGGTGGTAAGAATACAGCCAAGCACTAATACCTTAAATGCTCTCACACCGAGTACACACATGCACACCCAGGGAGGGGGGGGAGAGAGGAGCTTTAGGGAGGATTTGCTCGTATTAACCCTGAGAGTGGACAGGGCCAGACAGAGTACAAGGAAGACAGACTCAACAGGCGTGTAAACAGACATCTGTCTTATTTTGCACACGACAACAGGGCAGCAGTAAAGCGAGAGCCATGTGTAGGTTAAGTCGTTTCCTCAAATTAACAGCTAATGACTCCAAAGACCGACACAGCAAGAAAGAAAACTGAATATGTCGACCTGAGAAAGTTTCACCAGGAGATGGAGCAGAATGGGACACCCTAGTATGCCACCCACGTACAGCTACCCAAGTCCCTGCAGCAAGAAAAGTAGATCCAGCCAAATACAACCCTACACACCAAACGGTAAGTAGGGACGTATAGTTGATGATTTGATGTGAAGTTGATGTTAATACAGTAATGTTCATGCTTTATGTTAGCACATGGGACCTGCTTATGCAACCAGACGTATTGTTAGACAGAGAGCTACAAGTGTTTGTCCATTAGCCACACCCCCAAAGTGTGGCTCTGGGTCCAATTTGGAGGGACCATTTGTGGTAGTTTTGTTTTGAAGGTTTATGTCCTATGATAGCGTTGCAGCTTTCTACATACTATTAACTATTTTTATACCTCCATCATTAAAAAAATTCATGTTTTCTCACCATTCCACAACAGTCAGGATTAGGGGCGAAGGGTTACCTACAATACACAGAATATCATGATGTTATATATCATTGTAAAGCTTGGACTAAATCCGTTACCAGTCACATTTCCCTGACCCTGAGGACAACAGAATGTGATCTTTGGCCTTTAACACCCCGATCTGGCAGATCCTGAATACCCCTCTAATTCACTGCATAATTATATAATGTGCCTATAGATATTTCTTCACAAACATCTTCAAAAATATATATTTTACATGATTAAAAACAATCCAAGGTGTATATTTAGGGAGTGAAACATTCGATCGGTCAGTATACCACGTTGGTTGTGACTGAAATAACTTGCAACAGATAGCCATAAGACTTTGTAGACACATTTGTGGTCTCAAGAGGATGAAACCTACCAACGTTTGAGATCCACTGACTGTCTCAAAAACGAAATAACTATTGGATAGATTGATGCCCTCCTTGATGAACTTTAAAACCTTTTTAATATCTCAACATTTCATCATTAGATCAAAGTTTGAATTTGTCCAGTACCTTGGTTTATGACCAAATATTTGCTTAAATAATGACACACTCACCTTCCTCTGTTGTACGCTGTTTAGTGTTTATTAGCACGTTAGCATGCTGTGGTTGTTTTGAAAGTAGGATGTATAGAAATAAATCAGAGCACCACACAATTATTGAAATTACTTGCATGATTCTTCACTCCTTATTCATAGGGATTCCCATTGCTTTTAAACTCCCTATTGTATCATGTTGATGTGTTTATGAGCAGCCCTGCTTCTCTCTCACCTGTAATAACTTCAGATTATTCCCACGCACACAGAATCCTTTCCTTCTTTTCGCCCCGTTTGATAACTCTTAATACGTCTCCATTTCCCCAAATCTCTCTTCAGACAACCTGAACAATGCGCTGGGCTCTATCAGAGTCCTGGGGTTGGAACTGATCGCACACGAACTTGAACCACATCTGAACACAGTGCTGGCCAACATTAAGGAGAGGAGTGAGTTCATTCCATTCTTAACACTGTGATATATCACTAGTAATTGTATTCCAGACTGTGCTAATACTCAAGCCTAGACTTAACACTTCATACTACAGCACCAAATACATCAACACACGTCACAGAAATAACAAGTTTCCTTGTTGTTTTCTGGCCTTTCATTTGATGCTTATATTCCTGCTACCACATGCAATGTACATATTTATGTCTTTCCATACACCTATACAATTCATAAGACATAATTCCTCCCACTCCTAGTGGCAGCTTTATCATAAGAGCTCCCCATTTTAAAACCTGGAGCAAACCACACACCGGTGAGGGCTGAGAGGGGATCAGGTGTGTGACAGTTGTAAGTCCTCGCTAGACGCTAAGCTGTATTTGTGTCTCCCAGCAAAGAGCAGCAGGAGCATAGAGAAGCAGAGGAGGTAAAGGTGGGTTACAGAGATCACATTAACAGTGAGGCTGAAACAGATTCGATTCAGTTTGAAGATTAAAGACACACATCTTATCGATATTCTTGATATTTAAAGCCTCATAGTTCCTCGGCTGTGGCGTGTTAAATGACAGGATTATAACATGTTGTGTGTGACTGTGTTGTTTACATGTGTATTTCTGTGTGTGTCCAGAGAAAGGCGCTGCTGAGCAGGTAGTGATCAGTGGGATCTTGCCCATCCTGGCCCTTTCTCTGAGGAGCAGGGGGCCTCTCACTCTGCCCACCGCTAAACTTGTGGCTGAACTCGCCAAGGAGTGTAAGTTATTCAGACAGATCATTTATTAATACTTAGTTTCTTATTCAAGCCCTTGATTCTTAAAAGTACATTTCCTGTCAGTTGCCCTTAAGGCCTGCTTCTCTATTCTTTTATATCTTTTTACTGATGTGGTTTTATGTTAATTCATTGTTTGTTTGTTTCCTGTCAGCTGTGGTTCGTAAAGGTTTCGGTGATGCAGGTTTAGCTCCGGCTTTGCTGTCCGTGCTGACCAGTCTAGACCAAGAGCTGCTGCTTCACGCTGCAAGAGCCATCTCTCGCATGTCTTATGACAGCAGTGAGTACATGTCTTTAAAGGTTTCAATCTAATGCATCAGAATAGGAATCTGCTTCATTGGCTTTTCACACTAAAGGAATTTGCTTTGTTATTGCAAAAAATAAAAAGCAATAAAAGCACGATAGGGCGCCTTTAAAAGATAATAAAAAACAAATAAAAAAGATGTAGAATCAACATAAATATAGAATGCAAGGAAAAATACAATTACATAATTAAAGAAAATAAGTTTCAAAAATAAGTTCAAGAAACATAAAGAGTTAAAGAATACAAATAAGTTAAAAACAATTAAATGTACAAGAAACATACATTTATAAAAGAAGAACTCTAGAATACAAATATGATATAAACAATTTAAAATATGAACAAGAAACATAAATATCAGATAAAAGAGAAGAAAACAAAAATACAATAACATTCAGAAAATGTACAATCGCGAAATATTTGCAAGAAACATAAGTTAAGCATAGAATGAAAATACAATAAAAATACGGAAAAAACACTTAAATATCAGAATTATACAAACAAAATGGATAATACAAAAAAATATAACCATTCCCTTTTCCCCCCTTTTACATTTTTTTTTACATTATTCCAGTTTTTTTTTCAATTGCTATGAAGCTCTCTTACATCTAAACAACTATTTTTTATTTGGTTCTATGCCTCCAGCCAAGCTGCAGCACCTGCTGCTCCGTCGGGGTGCGGTGCCTCGCCTGGTCTCCATCCTGCTCCGCTTCCCTGACAAGGAGGCCCTGGAGGAAGTGTGCCTGCAGGCGCTCTGTAACATCAGCGGCATGGGAGTGGCAGAGGAAGCAGGCATGGTCTGGGAGAGGGGTGCATCTGTGAGGCCGGGGGAGACTGTCTTTCACAGCGTTTCTCCTCACACCTGTGATTTTGCCTCTTCTGTGACTCTGGTGTGTGTGTCTCAATGGGCCCCGGGTCAATATGCGGTCAACATTGAGGTCTTCCAGCGCTGCTCCTCCTCTTTCTGGAGCCTTCACGGGAACAAACGGAACGCTCGTTGTTTTCCTTTCTCCAGATTGGGAAGCTTTTCTAATCTGTTGAAGATTATCAAATTCTCTACAAGGAGTGTTCCTGGAACCAAAAGTCTGAGGAATCGCGTGTTTCACACTTTCCTCTGACAGCTTATAAAACTCTGAAGAAGGGACTACTACAACCTCTGTGAACACTTCACCAATTATGGAATTTTTACACCTTATACACTTTTTTAAAATATTTTGTCATATTCTCTAAATTGTTAAATGTTTCTTGTCTATTCCCGTTTACTTTTATCTGGCTGATGGCAATGTACATCCTCTCTGAACCACCTGTATTACTAGAGTTTAACACTAGATGGCATGCATGTGCTTTGTGGAGACACATGTTTGTGTGCATTGCAATGCTTAAGAAATAGAACACCAGTTTGTGACTTGCACACATGCCTATTCAGATGGACTGAACTTGATAATGACAAGCTGTCTGACTGCACATCTCAGTAGCTATTCTCAGATATTTACATGGATGTAATTGTGTTACTTTACCCTACTGTTGATGTCATAGTGTTGAATTGAGCGCTTGCTCTTTGACTGTAACTCTATTAAATACAAAGGCAGACACAAAGATAGACACAAGTGTATCTATCCCCTCTCTCAATCGTTCTCCTATTTCTCTTCCTCTAATTACCTCTCTTATTGCTTCCCTCCTGCTCCAGGCGTGCCAAAGCAGGGGCACGCCCTCTAATCAATTCTTACTTTATTACTCTGGGAGCCACTTAAATATTTCATTTGATAGAGAATAGGCTTTGGAATTATTTACAGGTGGACAATAGGCCCACACACCTATTCTTGATCTGGTAGATGACTGTACACTTGTTACACAGAGTACAGAGTGGAATAAAAACATATTTACACAAGAGCATTATGGACAAACTAGTAGGAAGCGATATTCTTATAAGGTGACAGACTGTAATTAGTGCATTAGCGGCTGTAGTATCTGGGAAAAACCTTTTTAATATCAAAACAACGTGTCTAGGATGGCAAGACTAATTCCTGTGAGACAAGGCCCAGGAACAATGCTAGAATTAAGAAGCTCAAACCTTTTGAACCGGAGCGAATATGTCGAGTCCAAGAAGTGTGCTGATTACTCTCAGCGAGTGCAGTTGACATGTTGGTTTTAAGGTTCGTGTAATGTCATCACAATTCAATTATAAAAACGCTGCTGGAAAAACAGAACCAAGTGAATATTAAATATGTAAATGTTTGATCTAATGTCCTTCTGTTTTGACAGCTTTTATGTTGGATACCTGTTTAAGCCCCTCATGTGTAGCCACATTCACAGCTGCCATAGCAGTGATTTCCCCAAAAGATATATCTCTCAATCTGTTTTTTAACAACAACTGATAATATTCTGAAGCTATTTCCAGAATAACCATCTAGATGAAAAAATATATCTGTCTGTTACATGATAAAATACATATTTTGAACACATTATCCAAGTTGTGCCTCTTTCTCCTAACAAAGTTGGCAGATCTCTAGACATTAAACATATCTTTGATTAATCAAAAAACAAAACAAAATTATGAACCCAAGTTAAACCTTGTATACATTGATTTTTGCATTTAAAGAGAACCCACACAGCTCTGTGAACACGACACTAAAGCTGGCTCCTCACATGCTTAGTCAAGCTAACTAACCAGCGAGGTCGCTAGCATGCAGAGCTTTTATAAGGCTAAACAAGTTAGAGTTGGATACTTTTTTCTGTCTACTTGGTTTATTTACATTGGATAATTCAGAATTTCTTTGATATTTGGTGTTGAGCTAGCTAACATGAGCTAATTAGCTAAATTTGGTAGCAGCAGTGGAGCTAGCTTGAAAGAGTCAAGTCATGTGATGCAGGTGAGTTTTAAAGGTCCCATGTCATGGCCATTTCTACTGATCATAATTCCATTGTTGTCCACTAGAATAGATTTAAATTGTTCAATGTTCCAAACTCACATTGGTTTCTCATACAGCATCTCTGTAAAGTATGTGTATTCACTCTCTGTCCTAAACGGCTTGTTGGAGGAAGAATCGATAACTCCACCCTCTGCTCACTCCTTTCCTGTAAAATACAGGTCCAGCCCGCACATATGCTCCATGGTGCCACAGGCATTGCCCTTACAACTACAATAAGCATGTAAATGTTAATCTACAGCTCCGGCGATCCACTCGCACCGGAGTCTCCACCTGCAACTACTGTAGCGTCACCTTGGATCATACTTGCCAACCTTTAGACCTCAGAAATCGGGAGCATTTCAAAAGGCAAAATTGGGGGGGTGCTAGTGGATCGCCGGAGCTGTTAGATTAACATTAACATGCTTATTGTAGTTGTAAGTGCACTGCCTTGCGGCCTGTAGCACCGTCCTTGATGGNTCAATGTTCCAAACTCACATTGGTTTCTCATACAGCATCTCTGCAAAGTATGTGTATTCACTCTCTGTCCTAAACGGCTTGATGGAGCATATGTGTGGGCTGGACCTGTATTTTACAGGAAAGGAGTGAGCAGTAGAGTAAAGTAGTTGTCGATTCTTGTTCTGTTTTCTGTAAATATCTGCCTCACCCTCTCAGACTTTGAGGTGCGCGCGCTACTAAAGAGACGTGTTACCATGGAAACCAAACAATGGTGTAGCTGTATTAAAGTCCGAGTGGAAACAGTCGTGTGTAAATCTGATTTTGTCAGAAATCGGGAGAAATGCGGGAGAAATATGACCCCGGGAGGAAACCGGGAGAGGGCAATGAAATCGGGAGTCTCCNTAAAATCTCGTTAAAAAAATTGTTTTACGATGTCTAAAGTTACTGATAAGTCACATGTTTCCTGCCTGGACGCAGCGTGTATCATTACCCTCTCTCGTCCGGGCGGTAAGAAAGAGCCCTAAACCAGAGCAGCAGTAGCCAACAAGCTGACTGTTGCTATCTGTAAACTATGCCGCCGAAACATAATTTCAGCCAATCAGCGTCATCATTGAATTGAACATCATCAGCTGACAGGGCGCCCTGACCTGTGTGTCTGTGAGTTGTTTAGACTCGTATCCAAGGCATACTTGTCAACCCTCCCGATTTTCGCGGGAGACTNTTTATTTTTAAAGATCAAGGCAAACATTATATAGTTGGTATTGTGGTGACCCCTACCCCACAGTTCCGTGTGTGAATTATGACCCAGTGTATTAAAGGTGGTCACCACAATACCAACTATATAATGTTTGCCTTGATCTTTAAAAATAAAAATAAAATGTTTTGGAAAATATATATTTTTATTTATTTTTAATTTTGAATGACAATCAAACATGTGGGATGAGGGGGCCGGCCGCCACTGTCAGGAAGAAAAAAATGGAAAAAGAAAAATCTCCAATGAGGCGTTCTGGGGCAGCATAGACAGGTATTTTCTGTGTTAGAGTTTTACTCGCTACAGGGTGTACTTTACATGCAGAAAAAGCTACATAACACACAAGGGGACGGGTAATAACCGGAAAGGCATGACATGGGACCTTTAAGGAATAATCACATAAAAAAAGTACGATAGGGAATATAACAACAAAATATGTGTATTTGTAAATGTACACAATGTATCTTATTTAATTTATATTTAACACTTTTTAGTTTTATGTGGATCAGGATTTATAAATGCGGAAAAGTTCCATATTTTATTACCTACTGCTTTCAACAAAATACATTTTACAAGTACACGTGGTCTTTGGATGAACACATGATGCGTCAAACACAGAAAGTGTTAAATCAATAGCTCCTCTCCCACTCTGTAATAGGAGGCTCAGGAAGCTGCATATATTACTTTTAATATAAGACTTATTAATAATGCATGATGAACTTTGCATTATATGCCCTCAAACCCAGAGAACATAGCTGGAGCCTGTTTTATTGCTTGTCTTTGCAAATTAGTCATTTAAACTTTAATTCTCTTGTTGATTTCTGCATAAACAACTGTGTGTAATTGCATTAGGACTTCATGGGGCTGAGATTCTCATTACTGCTTTCGTCATTTCTTTATTGTGGCCTCGGATATTTTTAGCCTGTAGCATCCTTCAGCGTAAAACAACAATCATCCACCTTGTGGATAACACATAATCCCTCTATTGATATGGACACACAAACAAACCACAACATATAGTAGCAAGCACAGAGATACCAAACACAGTGAATGCAAACATGTTGATAGATCCTTCCTCAGGGGTTTGCCACTTGTCTTTAAACATAACAGGTTTGATTGGCAGGTGGATAAAATGATGGACCCCTGATTCTCTGCCTCTCTGACACACGGCGCCTTTGCAGCTGGCCCAATACTCACTTATTGACCTTTGTGACAGGTTGAGGACATCTTTCATCAGCAGAGAATACAGAATTAGCATTTACGAATCGATACCTCTGACAAGCAGAAGTGAATTCTTAGACAGATCCACTTAACTGCGTTGCGTGCCATTCTTGCTGGGGACAGTGTTGGCCTCGGCCTTAGATAGAAGAGCTTGTGAGGAGAGTTTAAGCCTCAAGCGATTGGGAAGTGATATTGACAGTCTTTGAACAAAAACACCTCAAGAACAATAAATAGTATTTAATGCCATCTACATATTCAAGTACCGTGTATGATCAAAGACCAGTCATTAATGTCACTATGGGTTTGGTTAAAAAAAAAAAAGTCTTAGAAATGATGACCCACCGGCATCTGTGTGAAAAAGGTAAATACACTTTATTACTCCCCACAGGGTGTTGCTGCCAAAATCCCTTCACACATTGCTGATTATCTTACATGAACCATTTAGGGGGAAAAATCGTTTTCATATGATGGTGATTATTTTTATTGTGTAAAATATTTATTAACTTCCCTGTCATACAGTTGTGCTAACAAAATCACTTTATACATCAATGATACTGATTCTACTACAACTCTGGTACACTGCTCGAGATTATGCTTTATGATATGGAAATCAGTGGCGTATTCTCTTTTTTACAGTTTGGGTAATTTATCTATGCTGTGTGTTGCTGCCACCTCTCCCTTATTGTCATTGAGCATTTTACAAAGGGTGAGACAGTGCCCCGTCTTGTGAAACACAGTACTGCACTCTCTGTAAACTAATCACGGCCGTGATGAGGCCAAGCGAAATTGGCATCCCTTGGTGAAAAGAAATGGAGGGATTGACCCTTCAACTGAGGCCAGCGTCACGCCACTGCCTCTCTGTGATTATTCAGGGTAATGCCAAGGGAAGCCACCCAGCCTTTGGCTACCCACCAATGAAATTGCATCAACGTCTACTGACCATACTTGCCAACCTTGAGACCTTTCAAAACCACCGCGGTGGGGGGGAGTTTAACATTAACATGCTTATTGTAGTTGTAGGTGCACTGCCTTGCGGCCTGTAGCACCCTCCTTGATGGAGCATATGTGTGGGCTGGACCTATATTTTACAGGAAAGGAGTGAGCAGAGGGTAGAGTTGTCGATTCTTGTTCAGTTTTCTTCCTCACCCTCTCAGACTTTCATTTGCGCGCGCTACTAAAGAGACGCGCTACCATGGAAACCAAACAATGGTGTAGCTGTATTAAAGTCCGAGTGGAAACAGTCGTGAGTAAATCTGATTTTGTCAGAAATTGGGAGAAATATGACCCCGGGAGGAAACCGGGAGAGGGCAATGAAATCAGGAGTCTCCCGCGAAAATCGGGAGGGTTGGTATGCTACTGACATCCACATGGTTAGCATGTAGGCTAACATCGTAAGCAAGTGCTATGGATGGTGGCCATTTTGAATACACCTTTTACTAAATTCACACTACAACAGCAGCAACATTCAATTGGACCACAGGTCAACTCCCAGACTACCAGAGATATTGACTCTAATGTTGTCGAGGACCTAAATGCTTTTGGGAAATTATACGACGTGCTTATTGAACACTTCACCGATATGGAGAATGGCCTTCTTTTACAATCTGGGTGAGTGGAAAACACACCCCTTCTCTCTCTGTGGGGTTACTGCTAACCTGCCTACTAGCTATTTGTGCAGTGTCTGTTGCTTACTGTTTACAGAGAGTGCAGTACCGTGCTGACTTAGGTTTAGCTTGTTTTATCAGTCCAAATTAGTTATTTTATTGTAGTTGTTTACACACATAAAATCAGCACCATGTGCCTGTATTGATGATATTGTTCATTTTTTTCGTCACTTACTGTATACTTGACGATACAATTATCTTTTGGCATTTTCTATTTAAATATTTTCAATTTAATATATCGGTTTTGTATTTGGCATTTGTCCCTGCAATATATAGAATAAATCAAAAGACTTATGATATTGTTGTGACATACCATGCTCAGACAAATGTGTTTGACCTTTAAGACATTTTGCTGGCATTCTATGATGACATTTGTTATGGTACACTGTACTATAAACCTTTTGGATTAAATACTTTTCAATTGACTGTACTATAACGTGACTTTTTCTATTACTTTAAAAAACATTAAGACAAGACATATAATGTGGAAGATATATCTTCGGATCTGATTTCTTCCTTGTATTACAGCATATTTAGCCATTAAGCTGTCAACATTTCAGAAGACATCTACCTCTTTTAATACCAACAGTGAAACAGTAAATTGAAATGTCATCCAGTCAGCTGAAAAGCGAACACACCTGTTGCTGCCCAGCTACGGTATGATGCAGCACAAGGTTATGACAAGCAGATGTTAAACTGAACACCAAAGAGCCTGCCGCGTCCCAGACAGCTTATTTTTACCCAAAGAAGTCAGAGAGCTGAATGGTCGTTTCAAGCGCTGGCTCCTTCACTTCTATTTCTGTACGCACATCACAAGCAAACATGGCACAGATGTAGCTCTCCCCTGCTGCTCTGAGCGACAGAATAAGGCTAGTACTGGAACAGGCATCAACAACCAGGACCAAACACTGAGGCTGCACTACAGGCACGTGCTTGTGTGTGTGTGTGTGTGTGTGTGTGTGTGTGTGTGTGTGTGTGTGTGTGTGTGTGTGTGTGTGTGTGTGTGTAGCGACGGGTTGGTGGTAGAGGAAGCCATCTGTCCTGGCCTATTAACTCTATCACAGGAGGGACTTTTCCACACACACACACACACACACACACACACACACACACACACACACACACACACACACACACACACACACACACACACACACACACTAGGCTACATAGATGGTGTCAGAAAGGACAGTGAACGGCTAATCGTGGTCTTTGTTTTCACTCGATTCGTTTTGTTTTATGGCTGTTTTGAGGGAAAATTGCATTTTGACGCTATCAGCGGGAACATGGCAGAGGGACAGAAGGAAGGGCAGAACTATGGTGCACAGAGATGACACGGCAGATGGTTGATTGGAGATTATCACCTTGGGAAGATACACCAGGAAGCCAATTAGGGGAGGGGGGCGGTCAAGGAGGGATCAATTTCTGTGTATGTTCAATTTGAGTCTTACAGTGACAGGATTATCTGAATATATTATGATGTGAAAGGAAACATTTCCTATCTGCATGAGATTGTGTGTGTGCGCGTCTGTATGTAAAGATACCAATTGTGTGTTTTTTAACCTGTGGGGGTGTGCAGTGAGATATTAATGATACATTTTAAGAGCTGATAATGGTTTAATCAATCAAAAGATAACAGTGTGTGTGTCATTGTGGGAAAGATGGTGTGTAAGGCAGATGAGAGAGAAAAACAAGTAAAGAGACAGTTAAAGAATACAGGACAAAGATAGAAACAAAATGCAAGATGAGTCACTCACAAAACAAACAGCAAAGGAAAGCATTGAGACAGAAGTGAAAATAGAGCGCAGACTTTGACAACAGAAAAGGCTTCTGATAGCTTTTTTTTCAACCTCACAGTTTTTTTCCTGCATCTCAATTTTCTGCTCTCTGTGTCGGTTTCAGTCAAAATCTCCCTCAGCCTGTGGGTAAACAGTACAGTATGTGTTGCTGTCATTCTGCTGAAACGGGACAGTGTAGGTGTAGGTAAGCACAGCTATCACTTTGTTTCTAAATGACTAGAGGTCCCCTGGCAGGCTGCACCTTTGACAACAATTGTTTCCGATTTTTTTATCGTGTCCTTTGGCCTTTTTGATGTGGTTGAAAATTTGATCAAAAGTTCAACTAAAATGTAATATATAACAGCGGATACGTATGGATTAATGCTGCGGTCCAAACAACTCGGGAGTCAGAATTTTCCCAGCTGTAATTTTCAACTTCTGACCAGACAAACTAATGTTTCCTTGGCATTTGAACTCTCCACATTTCACTTAGACATTTTTAAAGTAGTCCGAAATACTTTAGTGCAAGCTTACCTTTAGAGATTGTTTATGGTAGTCATCCACCTAATATCATTGGCAATGTATTTTGACAATTACTGACATACCAAACCGGTTATATACCATAAGATATGTACTTTTAAAATTCAATAAAGGCAGATATGCTTAACGCACGCTGTATGCTTATTTTGTTTTCTTTACGAAGTTAGTGTTGGATTTGCCATGGTTTACAAGTAGGACATCCAACTATGAATGGCTTTCTATTACTAGTTGTAGGTCAGCAAAGGTTGAGTTCTTAAACATGGCGTGAGTATTAAAGGGGTCCCATTCTGCTAATGTTGCAGGTTTCATTTCTTTATTTAGTGCCTCTACTGTGATTTGTTTCCATGCTCTAATGTTCAAAAAGCTCTTTATTTTTCTCACACTGCCTGTGCTGCATCACCTCTTTTCACCCTCTGTCTGAAACCAGAACCCAGTCTGCTCTGATTGGTTAGCTGGCTGGCTCTGTTGTGATTGGTCAACTGCTTAAAGATGTCCCCCCCCCTATCAAATACAATGTGTTGGAGAACTGGACAACAGGGTGAGGGTTACATAATGATGTCATTATGTATTGGAAGTAAACAAAGGAGTACATTAGAGGGAACTTTGGAATTGTAGCTTTTGCAAACCATTTACATGCACATAAACCTATACAACACACTACAGGAAAGCGACAATCCCAAAAAGCATAATAGTGCTCCTTTAAGGCTTCCCTGGCGCATTCACTAGGAGTTAGGAGCCAGCAGCTCCTAAACATTAATACAACTCTAAATTAAAATGAAGTGTATTATATTGTAATGGAGTTTGGCTTAAAAGCAGACCAATTAGTTTCCACATGGAGATACAGGACTTGTCAGTGAATGTGTGAGGGCAGGAGGAGAGAGTGAGAGAAGCAGGGAGGGGGGCTTTATGCTAATACGTGTCAGTGCTGCTCACATCCTGGATGTGTTGGGCCTGAAGGAGGCAAAGCTGAGAGTGAAAACCCCGTGTGACCCCTGGAGGAGCACTTTGCCTGACACTGCGATGATTGACTGCTTGGCAGCGATGGTATGCAAATGTGTTTAATTTTTTCACAGTGCCAGGTTTAAATTTAACTTGGACCAAATGAGATGGAGAATAAGGGAACAAAATTACACAGAACATAAATGGAGAAATTAAATATGAACCATATCAGAGCCATGCTACAACCTTCCCATCCTCATTAAGACACATTCAGTCAGGCAATTAGAGACAGCTCCCCTTGTCTCTAATGTGCTCTTGTTCCTAATGCTCACCCTTTAGGTCTGAAGCTCTCTTTATGAAAAAGGGAACCTTACAACAGTAACCTTTTAAGACCTTAAGGGGGACTTTCCGACGTCGTTTCCATGGCGTTGCAGCCATTTCTAGACACTTGCCCTACGTACTGATGTGACAAACTACATCACATTAACATCATAATGAGGTGTCCATGTTGTATGTCTCACATTTTGTATAAGTGTGGGTTCTCTAGTGCCACATATTGGACACAGGAAGTGGTGCAAGATGTGCAATATGTATATTCCAGCACAGTGCGTTCCATGCAAGACATAATGTCCACTTGTTCGCCAAGTCTCCAAAACTGAAGGCAATGCACTGCTGGGTCAACAGGCGTCCCACATGTACGTGGATGTTCAAAGACACATTTATCGCTGCTTTCAGCTCTTTTTTTTCTGCTGTCCCCGATTCCCTGGATTAAAAGACAAAGCTGCCAGGCTTCCCCCTTCCTCCTCCTCTCCTCTTATTTCTTCTCGTCTCGCCTGATGTGTCAGCGAGTGTCTCCCAGCAATCACTCTGTCTGACAGACAGACTATCTCGGAGTCGTTAGTCACTCCACTGCCGTCATCTCCAGCCGGCAGGGACACCCCCTGCAACACAGCCGTCACACTGCAAATGAGGAGAGGCCCCATGTCTCCTGCAACAGGGGGAGCATGAGAGGAATAATTCCACTGATTAAGGGAGCCTCTGTTCCCATGAGGTCATTAGCATTGCTATCAGTGGTTGTAGAATGCATTTTTAATCGTCGGGATGAGGTTTGACCTTGGAGATGGAGAGTGTGTTTCTGCTTTAATCATATGAGTCACACTCTGCCACTTGAACTATAATAGCCAGACATTCATATTGAATCAATTCATCCTGTTTGCCAAAAGTGTTAAAGACTTGGAGAGCAGATTATGAATACATACATTTATGTACATCGGAGGGACGTAAAAAAGAGAATTCCAGTTCAAACACATTCATAAATTAATGAATACAGCCGTAGAGAAAGTGACGCTCCAAAAATCCAAGGCTTAAAGGAGGAAAGCTCAATTGGGAGCATCTGACTGACACAGAGGAGTAATACACAGACACATGTCAATGGCTGCAGAAGAATTTCCTGTGGCTTTGTGGAAAATGACTCTTTCTGACAGAATTAGAATCAAAGGTTGGTGCAAAAAGACAGAAAAGGCTTCTGTGGTTTCTTTGATAATAGTTTGGAATTCTCAACAGGTGGCCTTTAAATTTAATAAAGGAAGAAGCCCTTATTTTTTCACCAAGATGTTAATTATAATAATTATAGATGTGCGACAAACATCAGTGTTTCCCCTACCATTGTCTTGGAGGGGCGCTGCTCCCCGCCAACGGAACCCCGCGCCCCCCCTGAAATTCAAGGTGTTTAAAAATGGTGCTATTAAATATATATATATATAGCACCAAATTGCAACGAAGCTATATCTACTGTCACTTTTCACATTGAACATGTACTCTTTTATTAAATAAACTGAACGCTTTCATTTTAAATTGTGAGTTGATTGTTTTGGACCCTAAGAAACACGGATGCATTAATCAATAACAATAATCCACAGCTCCTCTCTCTGCTCCAGAGGATTTAAAAAAATATATCCCAATAACCCCAATGTGGACTTAATCCATGACAAACTGGAGTTGAGACCAGGAGGCGGAGTCGCAGTCTTACATGCTTCTCTGCGCTCTCTCCTAGGCAGTCATCCATAGGAATCCCGAACCCAATAAAATACCCAATATTAACGGTGTGTGTGTCTGCCCAAGGACAATTTAAGGTAAAACCTAATAGAGGTGTCATACATAATAACCTAATAAAAGTAAATGTAACAACTACTACAGTGCAACAAAACAGGAAGATTAAACGTGGTCTCTTAAACATAAGATCTCTAGCATCTAAAGCAATATTGGTAAATGATTTAATATCAGATTATAATATTGATATATGCTGTCTCACTGAAACTTGGTTGAGACATGAAGAATATGTCAGCATAAATGAGGCCACTCCACCCAGCCATATCAATACTCATATTGCCCGAGGCACGGGCCGAGGAGGTGGAGTTGCAGCAATCTTTGACTCGAGTTTACTTATCAATACTAAACAAAAATTAAATTATACCTCCTTTGAAAGCCTGGTTTTTATTCTTACGCATCCGACCTGGAAAACTTTGAGGCCAATCTTATTTGTTACAGTGTACCGTGCACCAGGTCCTTGTTCAGAATTCTTATCAGAATTCTCTGAGTTTTTATCAGCTTTGGTACTTAAAACAGATAAAGTAATTATCGTAGGTGACTTTAATATTCATGTTGACGATGATAAAAATAGCCTTACTGTTGCATTTAACTCTATATTAGATTCTGTTGGTTTTTGTCAGAGTGTAAATAAACCAACCCCAGAGCCTAGATTGGCGGAAGACTTTTCGAAGTGTTCATTGCAGACATGCGTTTACGCGAAACACTGTGTTCTCTGCCATGCAGTAGAGTCTAACAACGCGCCTACGCATGGACGCATGGTTTCGCATGGTCAATAACACGGGACTAAT